>NC_084898.1:9997500-10290000 GCF_958979055.1 Alnus glutinosa | reverse complement strand
TTGCATGGCATCACAAATATTAAACTTAACAATTTTACCATCAAATTCCATGGTAATTGTGCCACTATTAACATCTATCTTGGCTTTGGATGTCTTCAAGAATGGTCTTCCTAACAAAATAGGAGCAGTTTGATCACCATTTTCCATATCAAGCACATAGAAATCAGCAGGAAAAACCAAATCATTGATTTGCACAAGAACATCCTCAACTACACCCTTAGGATAGGCAATAGATCTATCAGCCAATTGAATCACAACACCAGTTTTAAGCAAAGGCCTAAGTTTCAAAGAAGCATAAATAGAATATGGCATTACATTGATGGAAGCTCCTAAATCTGCCATGGCCTTTTCAAATCTCATGTTACCTATCGTACAAGGGATAGTAAACATACCTGGATCTTTGCACTTCGCAGGGAGTTTTCTTTGAATAACTGCAGAAACATTCTCCCCCACTCTCACCTTCTCATATCTTTTATGTTTTTGTTCCCTCTTATGTGTGCACAATTCTTTCAGGAATTTAGCATAACGAGGTACTTGTTTAATAGCATCTAAAAGTGGAATATTTAACCCGCATCTACGAAAAGTCTCATATAAATCTGAATTTCACTCATATTTTCTAGATTCTATTAAAGCCTGAGGAAAAGGAGGTACTGGTTTATACTCAGAAAGAGGTGGAAACTTACGCTTCGGTACGTCATCGTCATTGGGAAAATCCCCGTCTGCACCGACGTTTTTCTCCTTTTCTTGCTCTAACGATGCAGGGGTTGCCTTTACTGGAATCTCAACCTCTTTACCATTTCTCAAAACGATTGAACTTACATTTTCCCTTGGATTTATTACCGTTTGAGATGGTAATTTCCCTGAATTTTGCGCCTCTAGCTTACTAATTGCGGTCGCCATCTGGCCCATCTGATTTTCCAAACTTTGAATGCTGGCCCTCGCCTCCTGTTGAAATTGCAAAGTGTTAATGGCAAGAGACTTAACAATATCGTCTAAAGACATACCAGAATTAGAAATTTGGCCCGATTGTTGCCTAGGAGGGTATGGCTACTTATATTGCTGATAACTTGGGTGGGTTTGAGTCGCAGGCTGGTTTACTTGTGGATTCCCATAGCTGAGATTGGGGTGATCCCTCCATCCTGGGTTATACGTGCTCGAATAGGGATTATATTTCCTTTGCGGTTGTCCAGGAAAACCACCTGCCGCATTCACTTGCTCAATGGGCTCCTCTTCAAGAGTTGGGCACATATCAGTTGGATGCCTTACTATTGAACAAATTCCACAAGCCTTCACCGTTTGCATATTACCTACAGCCATTTGACGAACAAGAGAAGTCAGACTTGCAATTTGTTGTTCAAGGGATGAAATATTTACCTCATTAACATGCTTAGATGGAAGGTCAAGCCTAGTGCCAAATTGTTGAGAGTTGGCCGCCATATTTGCAATCAAGTTTCTTGCGGCCTCGGGAGTTTTATCCACCAAAGCTCCTCCACTAGCAGCATCAATCATGTTCCTATCAATGGGTAGAAGGCCCTCATAGAAATATTGGATGAGTAACTGCTCACTGATTTGGTGATGGGGACAACTTGCACACAACTTTTTAAAACGTTCCCAGTATTCGTGCAGGGACTCTCTATTGTGCTGCCTTACACCACAAATTTCTTTTCGGATGTTGGACGCCCTTGAAGCTGGGAAATATTTTTCCAAAAACAGTCTCTTCATCTCGTTCCATGTGGTAATACTCCCGAAGGGTAGATAATAGAGCCAATCCTTAGCCGAATCTTTCAAAGAAAACGGAAAGGCTCTCAATTTAATTTGCTCCTCAGTTACCCTTGTGGGTTTCATACTCGTGCACACCACATGAAGCTCCTTTAAATGCTTGTGAGGATCTTCACCTGCGAGGCCATGAAAAGTGGGCAAGAGATGTATTAGTCCAGATTTTAATTCAAAAGTAGTAGTAGCATCTAAAGTAGGGAACGTTATGCATAAAGGTTGTTGATTCAAATCAGGAGCAGCAAGCTCTTTCAAAGTTCGATTTCCAGCCATGATTAGGACCCTCTTTTAAATCAGAATCGCTAGCAAATAGGAAGTCAAGAGCCAAATCGTTCTCTTTAGAATTTCTCCAAGCTTCCCTCCTTAACCTGCACAAAGTTCTTTCTATTTCTGGATCGTACTGAAAATCACTTTGGTTAGAAGATCGAGTTACGGTCACAAACAATTAAAACAAATCAGAAAAAGTCTAGAGTAATGAAAATAAATAAAACAAACAAATTTTTTTTTTTGAACAATAAAAGCAAGAAAAAATTTCAAGAACAAAATAAGGATCACAAGAAGCACAAAAATAAACTAGAATTAGTCCCCAGCAACGGATCCGATTGCTCACTTGGAATCTGTGCATAATCTTTCATAATTCTGAATATGAAGGCTCTGAAAATAACTGAATCCCTGAGAAAAAGCATCATTACATAGAACTGATTTTGTCCAACAGAATGTAGCCAATCACAAACTAACAAGGAACATTATTCTTATTCCAAGTTCTTGGGAATTTTAACTGACCACAATTTGGTCTAATATGTCCCACCATCCCACAATGATGACATGTAGGTAGGCTTCTCTATGTAGAATGCTCAAATTTTGTAGGTTTAGTGTTATCATTCTCACAAGAAACCATAATAGCCTTACCTTTGTCATTCACAGGCTCTGAACCCAACGCCTTCACAAACACAGTTCTAGAAGTAGAAGCAATGTTGGAGGAATCAGTAGCTACATACCCGAGACCGGTTTTGTCAGATGAGCACTTCTTGTAATGTCCAAGAAATTTTTAGTAATTAAAATACGAAAGTTGAATAAATAAGTGATTAAAGTTAATTTTGTGTCTTTAAAATGCAAGAGAATATTTTTAGGTCCAAAGAAAATAAATTAAAAAGAAAAAGATTAGAAAGGAAATTAGAAAAGAAAAAGAAAATTTAATAGAAAATTAAATAAAAATAAAATAAGAAATTAAAAATAGAAACTAAAAAGGAAATAATATATATATGATAATAATAAGTGGTATGTGCCCCACATTCAAAAAATAGTGAAGGGCGTTTGCCCTTCATACAATATGGCCATTTAAAACGTAAGGGCCGAAAGGCCATTAGACAAAATTGGCCTAACGGCCATTAAAGAAAAAAAAAAGAGAAAGAAGAAGTCAGATGGGCGTGTTTTAAAATGAAAAATGAAATTTGACTTCTAAAATAAATAGCAAGTGTGTGCACAAAGTGTCAACAAAAATAACTATGCGGAAAATAAATGACACAAGGATTTTTGTTAACGAAGTGGAAACTCAATTAGGAGTAAAACCACTCCGGGGCAGCCAAACCCAGGATATCCACTATTCAGAAGACAAAGGTAGATACAAGATAGTAACACTCACATATACCCGATGCAATGGTCGTACCTTGCTCTCTAACGTGTAACCCAACACGAACGTTTCCCAACCAGGTCTCCTACCTGAAGGGGTCTTCAATGGAATCCTTTACCTTAGTGCCAACCCCTAAAATAGACTTCAGTTGTAGTGCAGCAACATCACACTTGCAATGGCTTCAGAGGAAACTTAATCAGCTCAACGATCTCTCAAAATAACTTCTCTGAGCACTTGTGGAATTCAATACCGAATTCTTGCAGTTCTCAATGCCCAGGGGCCTCTATTTATAGGCTGAGGTACGGAATGGGTGACTGCAGTGATATATGCGGGTGCCGTCCGGACGGTGGACATGGGCCATCCGGACGGACAACTTTGCGACAGATTTTTCCAAAGATTTTGCTTAGAAATCTTTCTTGTTTAAGAGTCACGTCCGGACGGTGAGAAACTGTCTTCCGGACAGTCGCACGTCCGCTGCAAGTAATTTCCATGTAAGGCTTTCGCGCGTCCAGACCAAAGGGGATGACCGTCCGGACGGCTGAACTTCAACACGCAATTTTCATATCTGCTATGTGTGCGTCCGGAACATGACTAACTGATGTCCGGACGGTGATATTTGAATTACAATTCTTGCCCTATGTATGAGCGCGTCCGGACAGGAATCCATGTCGTCCGGACGGTTGAAGCAATCTTCCCTTAAATTGAACTTGGAAAGAATATGAAGCTGATTGATCACTGAGAGGCGTCCAGACGAGCTGCTGAAACATCCAGACGGATGGAAGCTGGAAAAGTAGCTTCTAGAAACAATGAAGGTCCAAACGGTATGGCACGTCGTCCGGACGGATGGAATAGTGGACAGATGGGCGTCCGAACGGGATGACACGTCGTCCGGACGGCTGATAGGGAATCAAAATCTTCTAACATCACTCTTAATAGTGGAATCCCTGATAAAATCATCTATATATACAAGTGATTTTGTCAACTAGAATGTAGCCAATCAAAACCTAACATAAAAGACTAGGCAGTAGCTCATTCTTTTCTTTTCTTAAGCTTTCCTCTCACTTTCTCTTTGGTTTTTCATAGAAAAACCATGATCTACAGAGATCCAATCGTTCAAACTCAAATCCGACTTCGGAAACGAGATCTACGCGTAAGGATCTACGTTTGCACCGATCATTTTGAGCTAAAACACTAAACTCGTGTATTAGAGATTTGGGTTGAAATCTTGAAATGTGAGTTTAATTTAATGTTTTCTTTAGGTAATGGGTTACTTGGAACTTACTTGAGGCTACCCAAACCATGGGTTTTGGTTTGGTGAATTTTGGTAAGTTTTTCTAAACCCTAACTTTTAGGTATGTAATTTTGATTGAATTTTATGTGATTAACCCTTAGTAAAGGCTATTGGGTTAATAATATTGTGTTTGGGGTAGTGTTTAAAAGTTAGATCGTTAAATCATGTTAATAAGTTAGTAATTATGGTAAAAAAAATTAGTGAACGTAATTTTAGGGTTAATGTTATTTTTAAATACGGTAGTATTTTTTGCGGCTAGGCTAATGAAAATAATTTATGGGTTAGTGAAATTAATTGCGGGTTAGTAATTATTATTATGAGTAAATAGTTAATTAATGATTTTAATATCAAACCTTAGTAAATACATTGGGTTAGTATTGTTTGAGTTTTAGTTAGTGTCAAGGATTTATGGGTAGACATATGGAACCCTTAAAAAAAAATATTATGGGTTTTCCAACAGTTAGCCTTGAGCGATTCAAGTGCTAATTTGAGTGTCAAATTATTTAGAGTGTTAAATGATGAAATGTGTTATTCCACAATGACACATTGCATGGTGATGTCTAGGAAACCTAGTGCTCAAATCTGCGTAGCCAATGTGAGTATTCTTCTCACTGAAAAAAATGTAGTTTTATGTATTTAATAGATTGATAAAATATATATTGTTTTATGAATCCGAACAGACCATATGATGAAATATATGTTTTGATTATGTTCAAATTATATCAATGATGCTTAAGAAGTGATGCATGAGTGAAGTGTATTGAATTGACTTAAAGTGTTTGAGTGTGTGCTGCAGTTGGGATTTAAATTATGCAAAATTGTTTGAGAACATGTCATGTTGAACTGTTTATATTTTATGAAGAAAATATGGTTTGAATGATTTCAAAGTGTTTGATGAAACGTTGGATTGTTTAGTTTTAAGAGAACATGATTTAGCAAAACATGATTTTACAGTATGATACAGTAGTGAAACATATACTGATCAAGCACAGAGCATAAAGCATGTAGATAGAGCATACATACAACAGCAGCTTAACAGAAGCAGAATGTAGTAAACATAGTAAAACAACAACAAACACAAAAAACAGTAAAACAATAGTTTATCGGCAACGGGGGGACCCAAGCCCTAATAAACCAGTTTCATGCATAGTATATATAGCATTGTTTTATGAGTGTGATGTTTTTATACTATGAGTAGTTTTACTAGATGTGTTGGTATGCATAAGAGTCTTAAATGAAAAGAGCTTATGTATATTTCTATCGGATGGTTGCATGTTGTTAGTTTGTAATTGGCTACATTCTGTTGGACAAAATCACTTCTATGTAATGATGCATTTAAACAGGGATTTAGCTATTCAGAGTTCTTCTAGAAGATTCTGCACAGTCTACAAGTCAGTGAAATTGGATCCCTTGCAGCTGTCCAGACGACGTGATATACCGTCCAGACGTCCAACTGTCCAAAGCATCATCCATCCGGACGACGAGAACTTTTTGCTCGGACCTTCCTTTGTGTCGAGAAGCTTCGAACTGTTCCATCTTCTATCTGTCCAGACGTTTCAGCAGCACGTCCGGACACCACTTAGTGTTCGATCAGTTATGGGATTTCTTTCCAAAACACAGATATGGGAAGACAGCTACAACTATCCAAACGATGTGGATTCCCGTCCGAACGCGCTCATCCATAAGGCAAGTTGCGCATTCAAAATTCAAACATCCGAACGACGGTCTTCATGGTCCGAACACACGAGCTTCATATATGGAAATTGTGTACATCAGATCAACTGTTCGGACAACATATCCTATGATCTGGATGCGCCAAGCCTTGATATGGAAATTGCATGCAGCTAAAGTGTAACCGTCTGGATGACAAGGTAACATCGTTCGGATGCGGCTCAATTCAGGAAAGAATTTCTGCTAAATTTGGAAAGCCGATCACATAGTTGTCCGTCCGGACGCCTTATGTCTACCGTCCGGACGGCCCCTAGGTATTTCAAGCCATACGCTTATTTGAACCTGGAGCCTATAAATAGAGGTCCCTAGGCTTGAGAACTGAGAGAATTCGGTATTGAATTACATAGTGCTTAGAGAGTTATATTTTAAAGTTATTGTGCTGAGTTTGTCTCTCCGAAGCCGTTGCCGTTGTGTGCTGTTGTTGAGCTGATTTGAAGTCTATCTTAGGGGTTGGCCCTAAGGTAAAGGATTCCATTGAAGACCCCTTTAGGTAGGAGACCTAGTTGGGAGGAATTCGTGTTAGGTTACATGTCAGAGTTCAAGGTACGACCATTGCATAAGGTTATGTGAATGCTACTACTTTGTAACTAGTCTTGTCTTCTAAATAGTGGATATCCTGGGTTTGGCTGCCCCGGAGTGGTTTTTCTCTTAATTGAGTTTCCACTTCATCAACAAAATATATGTCTCATTTAATTTCGCATTTTGATATTTTGTTGCACACATTTTTGTACCCACTTGTTTATATTAGAAGTCATTTATTTGTCAATTGGTATTAGAGCTTGGTACACTCTGGTTAAGATTCAATTCTTTAGTGTTATTTTGTTCTTTTGACTTCTAGTTTGTTTTATAATGTGTCTGAATCTTAATAATGTTCATGCCTTTGATGGAATGAACTATGTCTATTGGAAAGCTCGTATGCGATTCTTTTTAAAATCCATTGACTGCTGGAAAATTGTTGAAACTGGTTGGACTAAGCCAGTGTATGCAACTCCCGAAGCAGTCACTGAGAAAAATGCACGACTTACTAATGATAAAGCCCTCCATGCTCTATGTCAAGCACTCTCACAGTCTGAATTTGTAAGAATATCAAATTGTGACTCTGCTAAAGATGCATGGCAAATCTTGGAAACAACATATGAAGGCACCAAACTTGTTAAATCTGCCAAACTTCAAATGTTGATTTCTAGATTTGAAGATGTTAGTATTTTATGTTGGCTGCATTTGGGATGACAAAAACACTTTATGTAATGGTTGCAATTTAAACAGGATGATCGGTTTCTATTTAGAGTCTTCATGTAATATGGACAGTGTTCATTTCAAGTCATGTGACTGATCACAAGTTTCTAGAAGATGTCCAAGAAGATTCCATGCAGTTTCCAAGTCAATACAGTCGATTCCTGTGCAACCATCCGAACGGGCCTTTGAAGGCATCCGCGCCCCTCAATGTCTAGAAGATTCAACGTTTAAGATGTCCGGACGTCAAAGCAACACCGTCCAGACGCTAGGTCAAGCTTCTCCAATTTCTACACAGAGTTGGATTTCAGTCGACACTGTTTGGTAAGTCTCTACAAGACGTCCGAACAACGTGGCAACACATCCGAACACTGTCCAGCTTTTCAGAATATTCTGAACTTCTGTTCGAACGTGGAAAGGAGTTATAGTGAAGACCGTCCGGATGCTCGACCAAGCCGTCCGGACGTAGACCTGTTATGGAAAGATTTACGCTATTCTTGAAGGCGGTTGTAGAAGACCGTTCGGACAAGGCTAACTTCCGTCTGGACGCTCGATAGCCAGAGTTTGAATTTAAGCAGATTTAGGTTTTCTGTAAGCCTATAAATAGAGGGCTCTAGGCTTGTAAATTGTATGAATTTTGTAACAAATTTCATAGTGCTTAGAGAGGGTGTTTAGGAAGAATCGAAGATCCGCTAGCTCTCTAGCCGTTACCGGTGTGTGCTCAACAGTTCGTGTGAAGTCTATCTTAGGGGTCAGCCCTAAGGTAAAGGAATCCGTCAAAAAGATCCCTTCAAGTAGGAGATTTGGATGGGAAGCGTTCACGATGGGCTTCATGTTATAGTTAAAAGGTATGACTACTGCAATAGGTTTTGTGAGTACGAGTGCTTTGTAACTTGCTTTGTCTTTGGATAGTAGATTTCCTGGGTTTGGCTGCCTCGGAGTGGTTTTTCTCTTCACAGAGTTACCACTTCATCAAAAAATATCTTGTATTCTTTAAATTCCGCATTTAAGATATTTTGTTACACACAAACACACACTTGGTTGTTAGAAGTCATTATTTTATTTTTCAGAAGAAATTAAGATGTTGGAAGAAGAGACATTCAGAGAGTTTTACCCCAAAATGAGCAACCTAAGAAACTTAATGGTGAGTCTTGGGAAACCCAACTCGGATGTAAAAATCATTCGTAAAATTTTAAGATATTTGCCTGAGCGTTTCAGAATCAAGGTGACAACTATTGAAGAAAGCAAGGACTTGGAAGAAATAAAGATTGAAGAGTTGGTTGGATCTCTTCAAACTTATGAGCTGTCCCTGGCCCGGTCAAGAAAATGAAAACCATTGCCCTAAAAGCCTCCAAAAAGAAGGTCGAAATCTCATCTAAAGATGACTCTGAGGATGAAGAAAAGCTGTGGCCATTCTGGCCAAAAATTTCAAAAGATTAATGAGGAATGAGAGATTCAAGAAGAAGTTTTCCAAAAAAATAAAGAAGACCCCCTGGGAATCTGAACCTGAGGAAGCTGAAAAGAAAGATCCCAGAGGCCCAAGATGTTTTGAATGCTCAGGATTTGGGCATATACAGGCTAACTGTGGGAACCTTAAGAAGGGCAAAGGGAAGGCGTACAATGTGACTCTCAGTGATGAGTCTTAAGAAGAAGAAGCTCCTGAACAAGAGAAATTTCTAGCCTTTGTGGCTCCATTTGTAGAAGAGGAGGATTCTTGCTACTCAGAGCACAGTGATGAAGATGGAAAAGAATTCAAGGAGGCTTACAAAACCCTCTATGTAGAGTTCGAAAAGTTGTGGGAAGCTCGCAAGCTGCACATTCATGAGCTGAATAGTTTATAGATAGAGAAAAGCTCACTGCTGCTCAAGATACACAGCTAGAGGAGAGCCTGCTAGAGACATAGCTACAATTGGAGAGAGTCACTGATGAGAAGCTAACTCACATGCTATCAATCCAAAAGAGCCCAACTAACAAAATTGGTCTCGGGTATGTAGCTCCTCCTTCTGATATTCCCTCCACTTACAAGACTATCTTTGTTAAGCCTACAATCCCCGAGCCTCCATCCCCTATTGAGGATAAAGGTAAGGATAAAATCAATGGAGATGTTTCAACTACTCAGAAGTTCTTCGCAAAATGTTTTGGTCATGGGCCTTCTTCATCTGAGTTTTGTACAACTTGGTAGAGTCGTAAGCATCATTTCGCAGCTCCTCGAATTCATTGAGCTGGAGCTTCCTTTGAGAGCCGGCCTTGGTGAGATCAAAATTCAGATGCTTGATTGCCCAATATGCTAGATGCTCCAATTCTACGGGTAGATGACAAGCTTTCCCATACACAAGTCGGTAAGGAGACATGCCAATTGGAGTCTTGAATGCTGTCCGGTATGCCCACAGTGCATCATTGAGTCACAGAAACCAATCCTTTCTTGTCGGGCTCATCGTCTTCTCTAGTATCCTTTTGATTTCTCTGTTAGATAGCTCAACTTGACCACTTGTCTGAGAATAGTAGGGAGTTGCAACTTTATGAGTAATACCATACTTCTTCATGAGTTTCTCAAAAAATTTATTGCAGAAGTGCTTCCCCCCATCACTGATAATGGCACGTGGTGTCCCGAAACGTGCAAACACATTATCCTTCAGAAATTGCAGCACAACTCTATTATCATTGGTTTTGCAAGCAATAGCCTCCACCCACTTGTAAACATAGTCAACAGCCACAAGAATGTAGAGCTACCCATAAGAGTTCGGGAAGGGTCCCATGAAATCGATGCCCCAAACATCAAAAAGCTCCACAACCAAGATCGGGTTCAACGGCATCATATTCCTTCTTCCAATACTCCCCAATTTCTGGCATCGCTCGCAGGCTGAACAATAAGCATGGGCATCATGAAAAATGGATGGCCAATAGAATCCACTTTGAAAAATCTTCGCAGTGGTCTTCGTAGAACTGAAGTGGCCTCCACATGCATGATCATGGCAGAAGGAGAGGACATTTTGCTGGTCACTCTCAGGAATACATCTCCTTATAATCTGATCTGGGCAATATTTAAACAGGTAAGGATCATCCCAAAAAAAATGTTTTACCTCAGCCAAGAATTTTGATCTGTCGTGCTTCGTCCAATGAGAGGACATCTGGCCAGTGACAAGATAGTTCACAATATCTGCGAACCATGGTGCATGAATTTGGGAGATGTGCATCAGTTGTTCATCAGGGAACGTCTCAGCAATGGGCACATCATCTTCAGTGAAGTCTACAGTCAGCTTGGACAAATGGTCTGCTACCACATTCTCGGAACCCTTCTTATCCCTAATCTCAATGTCAAATTCTTGCAGCAACAGGATCCACCGAATGAGACGAGATTTAGCTTCTTTCTTGGACAACATATACTTCAAAGCAGCATGATCTGAGTAGACCAATACTTTAGACCCTAGCAGATATGATCTAAACTTATCCAGAGCAAAAACGACAGCTAACAACTCCTTTTCAGTGGTAGAGTAGTTAAGTTGTGTGCCATTCAGGGTCTTGCTGGCATAGTAGATGACATGAGGAAGCTTCTCCACTCTTTGCCCCAATACAACTCCCACAGCATAATTAGAAGCATCACACATTATCTCGAATGGCACAGTCCAAGTAGGTGGCTGAATGATTGGTGTGGAAGTCAAGGTCTTCTTCAGACTTTCAAAGGCTGCATGGCACTCTTCATTGAAATCAAAGGGGGCATCTTTGGCAAGGAGGCTGCACAAAGGTCTCGCTATCTTACTGAAGTCCTTGATGAATCTTCTATAGAACCCAGCATGGCCTAGAAAGGAGCGAATCTCTTTCACTGTTCGCGGGGGCGGAAGGTTAGAGATCAGATCTACCTTGGCTTTGTCAACCTCAATACCTTTGTGGGAAACAACATGCCCCAAAACAATCCCCTGTTTTACCATGCAGTGGCATTTTTCCCAATTTAAAACCAAGTTCTTCTCCTTACATCGTACCAACACCAAGGTAAGATGGTGTAGGCACTCCTCAAATGAAGATCCAAAAACAAAGAAGTCATCCATAAATACCTCAAGGTGACGTTCAACCATATCTGAGAAAATACTGATCATACACCGTTGAAAAGTAGCAGGTGCATTGCACTAACCAAAAGGCATACGGCGATAGGCAAATGCACCGAAAGGACAAGTAAAAGTGGTCTTCTCTTGATCTTTTGGGTCCACCGGAACTTGATTGTAGCCAGAGTAGCCATCAAGGAAACAGTAATACACATGACTAGCCAATCTCTCCACCATCTGATCTATGAAAGGCAAAGGAAAGTGGGCTTTCCTTGTGGCAGAATTCAGCTTCCTGTAGTCAATGCACACCCGCCATCCCGACTGAATAGGAGTTGGGACCAAATCATTCTCCTTGTTCTTGATTACTGTAATTCTAGTCGTCTTGGGCACCACATGAATTGGACTCACCCATTTGCTGTCAGATATTGGGTATATGATTCCTGCATCCAAATGTTTGATCACCTCAGCTCGAACTACCTCTTGCATGGCTGGATTCAACCGTCTCTGTGGCTCACGAGAAGGTTTAGCATTTTCTTCCAGGTGAATCTTGTGCATCACCACTGCGGGGCTGATTCCTTTTATGTCTCCAATGGACCAGCCGATAGCTTCTTTATGTTCTTTCAACACATCTAGCAATTTCTGTTCTTGAGTCTCATTTAGGTCAGCGGCTATGATAACCGGTAGAGATTCAAACGAGTCAAGATATTTGTACTTCAGAGTGTCAGGCAGAGGCTTTAGGTCCCGCTTGGCAGGCTCAACTGTTGATGGAGATGGATCAGGGGATGATGCCTCAGTGGTTTCCCCGATGTCAGTTTCTGTCTCAGGATTTGAGTCCAACAAGGTGTCAGCTTGCTCAAGTAATGTTTCCAGGTCCATGTCCCCTCCAAATGTAGTAAGGCACGTTCCCAACTGGTCTTCAACAATTGGCTCGTTGACAGTCTCTTCCACTATCTCTTCTATTGTGCATGCACTTCTGACCCCTTCATAGTCAAATGGTTGCCTACTGATATCAAAAATATTTAGCTCCACTGTCATGTTCCCGAAAGATAACTTCATGACTCCATTCCTACAGTTGATTAGGGCATTAGCCGTAGCTAAAAAGGGACACCCTAGTATTACTGGAATCTGAATCTTCACATTCATAACCGGTTCTATGTCTAAAACGATGAAGTCCACAGGGTAATAGAACTTATCAACTTTGATCAGAACATCTTCAATGATTCCCCTTGGAACTTTCACAGATCTGTCGGCCAGCTGAAGTGTCACTGAAGTGGGTTTTAGCTCACCCAATCCCAATTGGACATAAAATGAATATGGCAAGAGATTCACACTAGCCCCCAAATCTAACAGAGCTTTTTTAACTTTGCTATCACCTATCATGCATACAATTGTAAGACAGCCAGGGTCTTTGTACTTGACAGGGATCTTACACTGAAGAATAGAACTGACCTGCTCAGTTAGGAAGGCTTTCTTGGGAACATTTGTCCTTCTCTTAATGGTTACCAAATCCTTCAGAAATTTAGCATACAAAGGCACTTGCTGAATGGCATTGAGGAAAGGAATGTTGATCTGCACGTGTTTAAATACTTCCAAAATGTCATCAAACTTCTGGGGAATCTCCTTAGCAATTGGAAAGACATTGTCTGGTCCAAGATCTCTATCAAGCTTGTCCTGGCTTTCCTCCTCTTTTGCTGCCTCAGTGACTTCTTCAGGCATGACCACTTGAATGTCCACTCGCCTTCCTGACCTCAAAGTTGTGATTGCTTGCACATGCTCTTGCCCATGAGAAGGATCGGATGTACTCCCAATAACAAATTGCCCTTTTAGGTTAGGCACTGGTTGACTTGGGAATTTCCCTATTTCTCTTTCCCCCATTTGATTGGCTAGTTGGCCAATTTGCCCTTCTATCTTGGCAATAGCTTGATTTGAAGACATGACCTCGTTTTTAAGCTCTTGTATAGTCTGACTGTTGTTTATGGTGACCTTCTGAAGCTCTTATATATTTTGGTTATTGCTCATGGTGGCACTCTTAAGCTCTTGTATATTTTGGTTGCTTGTCTGAATGAATGCTTAGAGTGTTTCTTCCAATGATGACTGTGGTGCTGGTTGAGGCTGCAGCACTTGAGTGGTTGACTGGAATTGATTCTGAGCCTGTGGAGGGAATCCAGAAGAATGTTGAGCATGAGCTTGATTCGAGGTTCTTCCTTGATTTTGGGGTTGATTTTGCTTCCAAGAGAAATTGGGATGGTTGCGCCACCCTGGGTTGTAAGTCTCAGCAAAAGGTCCACTTGTTGGTTTCCTGTAATCATTGAAGGCATTGACCTGCTCTAGTGGATATTCTGCACCTGTCGACAAAGATGGGCAATTCTGAGTAAAGTGCATCGGGCTGGCACATAAAGAACATACGTCAGCTTGATAAGTATTTGCTGCAAACACTGGCTTGTTTAGAGCAATGGCTTCAATCGTACGCTTGATATCCTTGAGTTGCCCCCTAATATCTTCATTGTCCTTCACCCCATAAAGTCCTTCCTTCTTGGTGGTAGTGGAACATTTACCCCGACGACTTGAAAAATCCCACCGTTGTGAATTATCGGACAGTTCATCCAGAGTCTTGTAGGCTTCTTCTCCTGTAAGATTCAAGAACCCGCCACCATTCATGGACTCAATCATGTAACGCTCCGATTGAGTTAACCCATTGTAGAAAAATTGAATGAGCCTCCAAGTCTCAAAACCATGGGGCGGACACTTTATAGTTAGCTCTTTAAATCTCTCCCAGTTGTCACAAAATTTCTCATCCTCCTCTTGACTGAAACTGCTAATTTCTCGACGAAGTTCATTAATCCTCGAGATTGGGAAGAATTTGTTGTAGAACTTGGTCAGTAAAATTTCCCAGCAGGTGATGGATCCAGGCATGTTGGAATGTAACCATGCTTTCGCCCTACCGCTTAGGGAAAAAGGAAATAGCCTTAGCCGCACCGACTCATGTGAGAAATTTTGAAATTTGAAAGTGTTGCACCTCTCCAAAAATTCCTTTACATGAGCGTAAGGATCTTCATTCTCTAAACCATGGAAGTAGGAAGGATTTGAATCACACTCGGCTTCAAATCAAAATGAGTAGCATTAGTAGTAGGCAACACAATGCAGGATGGAGTGTCGGTAGTGATGGGTGCAAATAATTCTCTTAGAGTTCGGGGTGGATCCCTATTCCTAAGCGGTTCTCCCATCTCAACAGACTTTTCCGACTCAGACTCTGAATTTTTCAGCAAGCTTAGATTCTCTCGAGCTGTTCTTTCGATCTCAGGATCAAAAGTGGTAAGTTCCAGATTTAAAGATCGTCGCCCAAGCATAAACAAAATGCAAAAACTAAAATAAACTAAAATTTAACTAGTAAAGAAAAATGAGAGTAGGGGAAACAGAATTCTACAAGGACCCAGGGTCGTTCCCAGGAAAGTGAGGGGGGTCACACGGACACTCTTAAATCCCAAGACTTTCCTAGCCAGAACTTGCCTAGACACTTGGATAGTGCCGTAAGCCCACACTAGCAATACTTCAGGGTGGCATGAGCTCTATGCAGTTGACACTTTCATCTCTACAGCAGGAGGTTCACTCGATCAACCTCCGTGTGGAGTAGAGCCATCTGGACATCCAGGAGTGCCTTAGGCATCATCATTTGTCCAACAGTGATGATAAGGACGATGCGCCGATGGCTGATGCATCTTGATTTTTTTTGGTTGTATTTTTAGACATTATGTTATTCTATTTTGGATATTTTGTTAACCTTTTTAAACTCTTGGATATTATTACTTTGTTTACCATTGTGCTTTTGTGACATTTAAATGGAGTAATTTTTATATGGTTTTTATCTTTACTCTGTTTTACCCTTTGTCATTTTGTAACAAAAAGGGGGAGTAATTTTTTGATTTGGATCGGGATTGTATTTTTAACCGGTCAAGTGATTTTTGTCCTAGAATGGCCAAAGGGGGAGTTAGTTTCTAATTGGCTACGTATTGTTGGACAAAATCACTTCTATGTAAAGATGCATTTAAACAGGGATTCAGCTATTCAGAGTTCTTCTAGAAGATTTTGCACAGCCTACAAGTCAGTGAAATCGGATCCCTTGCAACCATCCGGACGACGTGATATACCGTCCGGATGTCCAACTGTCCAAAGCATCATCCGTTCGGACGATGACAACTTTCCATCTGGACCTTCCTCTGTGTCGAGAAACTTCCAACTGTTCCATCTTGCATCCGTCTGGATGTTTTAGCAACATGTCCGGACGCCACTCAATGTTCGATCAGCTATGGGATTTCTTTCCAAAACACAGATATTGGAAGACAACTGTAACCGTCCGGACGATATGGATTCCCGTCCAGACGCACTCATCTATAAGGCAAGTTAAGCATTCAAAATTCAACCGTCCGGAAGACATATCCTATGGTCTGGACGTTCCAAGCCTTGATATGAAAATTGTGTGCAGCTAAAGTGTAACCGTCCAGATGATAGGGCAACACCATCTGAACGCGGCTCAATTCAAGGAAGAATTTCTGCAAAATTTGGAAAGTCGATCACACAGTTGTCCGTCCAAACACCTTATGTCTATTGTCCAGACGCCTAGGTATTTCAAGCCAGACGCTCATTTGAACCTACAGCCAATAAATAGTGGTCCCTAGGCTTGCGAACTGCAAGAATTCGGTATTGAATTCCATAGTGCTTAGAGAGTTATATTTTAGAGTTATTGTACTGAGTTTGTCTCTCTGAAGCCATTGCCGTTGTGTGCTGTTGCTGAACTGATTTGAAGTCTATCTTAGGGGTTGGCCCTAAGGTAAAGGATTCCATTGAAGATCCTTTCAGGTAAGAGACCTGGTTGGGAGGCGATCGTGTTGGGTTACACGTCAGAGTTCAAGGTACGACCACTACATTAGGTTATGTGAGTGCTACTGCTTTGTAACTAGTCTTGTCTTTCGAATAATGGATATCCTGGGTTTGGCTGCCCCGGAGTGGTTTTTCTCTTAACTGAGTTTCCACTTCATCAACAAAATATCTGTCTCCTTTAATTCCGCATTTTCATATTTTGCTGCACACATTTTTGCACACACTTGTTTATATTAGAAGTCATTTATTTTTCACATGTGTTTAAGAAACATTGAACTTGAATGTACAAGGATTCATGATTGCCTAGGTGTGAGTACCGGCATGTCTATGAGTAAAAAGGTTGACTATTATTGTTCTTCAGGAAAGACGTGCTAGCATATATTCGCTGAGCCTGTATTGTGGTATTTAATTATAGTAAAATATTTTATAAGCTTTAACCAATTAGACGTGTAATTGGCTCTTGTTGGAATTAACTGTTATGTATTCGATATATTTCCGCTTATGATATGTGTTCCGTTGCACATTGATTATTATATTCCACTGTTAGATGTAACTCTGATAATCAGGTGCATGTTATGGGGCATGTGCCATATGTTGGCAGAGCGACACATAGTTGTGCCACTATGATGACTCATTTTACGTTTGTAGTGAAAAAAAAAAAAAAAGGTCAGCACACTTCTGACCTGTCAGCATCTGAGCTAGCTTACTGTTTGAGAACTTCTCCAACTATAACTGTGCATCCATCAAATTGTCTTCCAAGTCCTTTGTTAGTTTTTGTGTTGGTTGCATTCTGTTGGACAAAATCACTTCTATGTAATGTTGTTGCTTTCACAGGGATGCGGCTTTATCCAGAGTCTACTCTTCAGCTATGTTCTTCATGAAGATTTTGTGAAGTTTTCAAGAAAGTTTATTTCGGTTCCCCGTAAGTCGTCCGAACGATGTGGTATTCCGTCCGGATGCTCATCAGTCAGCAACATTCGTTCGGACGATGAGATCTTTCCGTCCGGACGCCCATCAGTGTCTAGAAGCTTCAAACTGTTCAAGGTTGCATCCGTCTGGACGTAATGGCAAATCGTCCGGACGCTCTTCAAAGTTCGAGAAGATCCCAGTGTTCCAGTGCATCTGTCCGGACGACTTGGTTATACCGTCCGTACGCCATTCAGTGTTTGATAAGCATTAGGGTTTTTAACTTAAGACACAGTTATGGGAAGACAGCTGATACCGTCCGGACGATGTGTGATCCCATTCGGACGATGTTCTTTATAAGGCAAGACGTGCATACAATGTTCAACCGTCCGGACGGCAATCTTCTTGGTCCGGACGATCAAGCTTCATATATGGAAATTTCATGCACCAGCTCAACCGTCCGGACGGCAATCTTCTTGGTCCAGACGATCAAGCTTCATATATGGAAATTTCATGCACCAGTTCAACCGTCCGGACGTCAACCTTTAGGGTCTGGACGCTCAAAGCCTTATTATGGTAATTACGTGCAGCCGAAGTGCAACTGTCTGGACGCTAGGGCAACACCATCCGAATTCGGCCTTGTTATGGAAGCTTTCAATGGTACTTCGGACAGGCAGTTGCAGTTGACCGTCCGGACGCTCGGTGAAGCCCTCCGGACACCCTCCAGTATTTTGATCATAACGTTTTACTCAAATATCGGATTGGGATGAAATTGACGTCGTCGGAAAGCTTAGAAAAAATTATGTAAATCGAGAATTTGAACGGCCAATAGAAGCGTCCGGACGGCCCCTGTACGGACGGAAACATCTCACGGCCATTGAAGACCCTTTCAGGTAGGAGACCTGGTTGGGAGGCGTTCGTGTTGGGTTACACGTCAGAGTTCAAGGTACGACCATTGCATCAGGGGTCTGTGAGTGCTACTACTTTGTAACTAGCTTTGTCTTCTGAATAGTGGATATCATGGGTTTGGCTGCCCCGGAGTGGTTTTTCTCTTAATTTAGTTTTCACTTTGTCAACAAAATATTTGTCTCCTTTAATTTCTGCTTTTAATATTTTGTTGCACACTGTTCACACACACTTGTTAAATTAGAAGTCCAATAATTTTTCAATTGGTATCAGAGCCGGTACACTCCGTTGAAAGGATTTATTTTCTGAGTGTGATCCTCATATCTTTGTAACTTCTATTTTTTTATTACACCTTTTATCATAGATTTCTCTCAGTTATCTGAAGAAAATTATGATATTGAGCTCTCTAAAGTTTTTGCAAAATTTGATAAACTTATTTCTCCAAAAGTGCTCAAAAAGGTGAAGCAAGAAAAAGAGTCTTTGATTGTTCAGTTGTCTGAATCACATGCTTTGATTGACTCTTTGAAATCTGAGAATACCATGTTGCTGAATACTATTAATGAACTTGTGATTAAATTGGAAAAATACTCAAGTGATAACTTGAAAAGCATGCTGTGTATTCATTCAGATATTTCGAACAAGCCTGATTTAACTGTTGATGATTTAAGTACTTGTACTTCACATGCCTCTGATTCTGTTGATATTAAGCCTGTGATAGTAGATGCAGCTTGTTCCAAAAATTCTTGCTTAAATAACTGTGTGAAGCCTAACTCCAAGGATTCGGGAACACAAGGTAAGTTTGTTCCTATCTGTCATCATTGTGGGAAGGTTGGTCATATTAGACCAAAGTGTTATCTGTTAAAATCCCACAGACCTTGGAAAGAGCAGGAGGATTCCAGAAAGGGCTGTTTTAAGAAAACCTCTTCAGATAAATATGTTCCACCCCATAGAAGGCATATATCTCAAAAAGGTAAGGACCTTGTTACATGTGAAAGTGCTAATCTCAAAGAGGGAAGGTTGTTTGAATTTTAGCAAACAAAGTCAGCTTACCTGCTATCATTGTGGTGTCTCTGGACACATTAGGCCACACTGCCCTCAGATCCGACATCAGCAGCCTCGGATCAGGAAAAAAGAGCAAAAAACAGGTAAGTCTAGCACTAAACCTTCCAAGCCTCATCATGCTTTTCGGCAACAACGGCATTATCATCAAAGGGATTCTCCCTCATGCCATCATTGTGGTTAGTATGGCTACATCAAAGCCGAATGCTTCAATGTAAAGCCTCACAAGCCCAAGAAGAATCAAGCCAATGAAGGGCTTGTCAACATGATGAAGAATGTCCAAGTCAGACTGATCAATTGGGACATGGCTCACACCCGTGCCACACAGGAAGAGATGGTATGGGTAAGGAAGGATGGGACCATTCACCCCTTGAGGGGGAATGGACTCACCTAGTAAAGGTGAAGTCTCCCATGCCCAGGATTTTGGTTCCTAAATCTTAGTGCATGTCAGGTATGTTTCCATTGCATTGTTTTTCATGTCATATCTTATTCATGCTTTGCATTCTGTTTGAGGAACCATTTATTCTATCCCCCATATTTTCTCTTGCTATCTTGAGAAACTTCTGCAGATATTTTTCTTTGGGGATGACAGTTAAAAGCACGTCAGGCGGCTGTTTTTCTGTCTTGGTATTTCTAAACCTCTCTCCATGAGGACATGTTTGGTTTTACCTTACATGCTGGGATTAGATGTCATTTCCTTTTCCATAAGCATGTCTTTGTTGTTTTTCTGTTTATTGGTTTTCAACAAAAAAAAATTAAAAATTGGGGAGAAGATGCGGAACTTTATTTCTTTTGATAGCTTTTTAGATATTGCATGTGTTTTTGCCTAATATCTCAGTTCATTGTGCATTGATTAAATATGCTTATATATGATTGAGAGTTTATGCATGATATCTGCTAACTTTTCCTGTTGCATCTTAATGATAGATAGTTACTTTCCTCATTCGATGAAAATGTGCACTATCTAAGACTCCCCTAAGGTACATCTTTTCCTTCTCTGACTTTTTACTTCTAGAAATTCTAGATAGGAGAAGAGGTTTTTGATAAGATGGCCAAATTGACCAAATGCTAGTTGAACCTAGAACCTAAAAATTCTGGCATTCTCTCTAGGTTGCAGCATCAAAAGAATCAAGCAGTTACTTTTATGAATTCTGCACGATATATGTATATTTTCTACTTATGTGTTAAAATATGCCTTGTCCTTCAAGGTACAAGCAAAATATTTACCTTGTCCTTCATGGTACAAGTAAAATAATTGGATGCTGCATCTTAGAGGGAGTGTATCAAATTAGGGTAGCTAGGCCCTAGTAATTAATAAGGTTTGACTTTTGACTGATCTTTCATTGATTTTCTCTCTTGTCTAGAAAATCTAGTTGCTTTTTGTCATATCAGTTAAATTCATACCTTATGGGAAAAGTCTTCACACACACACACGCATTGCATGAGTTGAGTAATCTATTTAAAATTTCTATTTACAGGGAAATTTGTGCTTATTGAATACTTAACTCTCATTTATATCTTTGCATATTTTTGCAATAATATTTGACTGTTTTATTAGTTGATTATACATGCGTGGTCTGAAGCTAACTTTAGGAAAAAAATATTTTTCTGCAAATTTTTCTCTAGTTTCTGATTTTCAATGTGAAGCACCTGGACGGACCTATACTTACGTCCGGACAAGCACAGTCTTGCCGTACGGATGGTTAAGTGACATGTCCGAATAGGATCTCTACAAGTTTAAGACTTGCGTCTCTTTCTCTGCCATACACACATCTTTGCATTTTTATTGAGTTATCATGGCATGTGTTTTTTTTCTCGTGGATTTCTCCCGAGATTTTGGCATCCTTTGCACATCTCTTCTCATTCCATGATCTTCAATGTGTCTTCCGTTATTCTTTTAAGTTCTTGTGCTTTTAGAATATTGGAATATTTGTTGATTGGGATATTTTCTTGAGATTTTGTGCATGAAAATCCTTTTCTGTCTGTGTGCTAGGCTGATCTTGATATATTTATGCCTTATGAATAGCTGCATTGCTTATATTTTTCTTTGGCATCCATTTGACAGCCGTCTTAAATACCACATTCTTTTGGAACTAACAGGATCTAATGGTATTTTTGGAGATATTGCTGGTTGGTTTTGGTTCAGGAATATGACATCCAGCGGCTCCCAGCACAGTGTTTGACAGATGCATCCTTTGGAAAATTAATTTTGTTTGAGGTCATGGGGTCAAAATTTCCAAGGGTCTCAGGATTTAAGATGAGCTTTTTCCCCCCAGCTCATGCAGAGCCTTTCGTAGTATTCCCTCAAATCTGCATCAGTTAGAGGTTCAATGGTGAATCTCCTCAGTTATCTTGCAGACTAGTTGTTTAGAGGATGTCAATCTGCGGATTACCAGTTTCAGGCTTTACAAAATCAAGAGAATGAAGATTTTTCAGTCCATGGTTCCCGGCTTCTGGAGCTAGAAGCCGAAGTAGTACAAATCCAGCTTTTAATACGGTTTGCTCTCCGTTACTTGATTTCAGTGGATTAGCAGGATTTGGTACTTGGAGGAATTTTGTTCCTCTCTTTCGGGCCACTTGCAAACTCTTCTCTAATTTACTATTGATTAGGATTTTAGAACGTTTTTTTGTCTGTGGATATTATTACTCTGTTTACCCTTGTACTTCTAAGACATTGAGGGGGAGTAATTGTTGTGTGGTTTTTCTCATTACTCTGTTTTACCCTTTGTCCCTTTGTGACAAAAAAGGGGAGTAATTTTTTATTTGGACCGGGATTGTATTTTTAACCGGTCAAGTGATTTTTGTCCCAGAATGGCCAAAGGGGGAGTTTGTTAGTTTTTGTGTTGGCTGCATTCAGTTGGACAAAATCACTTATATGTAATGTTGCTGCTTTCACAGAGATACTGCTTTATCCAGAGTCTACTCTTCAACTATGTTCTTCAAAAAGATTTTGTGAAGTTTTCAAGGAAGTTTATTTCGGTTCCCTGTCAGCCGTCCAGACGATGTGGTATTCCGTTCGGACTCTCATCAGTCAGCAACATCCGTCCGGACGACGAGAACTTTCCGTCTGAACGCCCATCAGTGTCTAGAAGCTTTGAACTGTTCAAGGTTGCATCCGTCCAGACGTAATGGCAAATCTTCTGGACGCTTTTCAGAGTTCGAGAAGATCCCAGTGTTCCAGTGTATCCGTCCTGACGATGTGGTTATACCGTCCGGAAGCCATTCAATGTTTGACAAGCATTAGGATTTCTGACTCAAGACACAGTTATGGGAAGATGGCTGCTACCGTCCGGACAATGTTCTCTATAAGGCAAGACATGCATACAAAGTTCAACCGTCCGGACGGCAGTCTTCATGGTCCGGACGATCAAGCTTCATATATGGAAATTGCGTGCACCAGTTCAACCGTCCGGACATCAACCTTTAGGTTCCGAATGCTCAAAGCCTTATTATGGTAATTACGTGCAGCCAAAATACAACTGTCCGAACACTAGGGCAACACCGTCCGAATGCGGCCTTGTTATGGAAGCTTTCAGTGGTATTTCGGAAAGGCGGTTGCAGTTGACCGTCCGGACGCTCGGTCAAGCCAGCCGGACACCCTCCAGTATTTTGATCATAACATTTTACTCAAATATCGGATTGGGACGAAATCAGCATATTTAGAAAGCTTAGAAAAAATGCTGTAAATTGAGCATCTGGACGGCTAATAGAAGCATCCGGATGGCTCCCGTACGGACGGAAACATCTGGCGTCCAGATGGCCCTGTGAAAATTCTAGAATTACTTTCCGGACAAAGAAAAAGTTGCCCGTTCAGACAGCCAAGGATCCCGTCCCAACGTACGTGCCTCAGACTCCGTTTTTTACTCAATTTAAGCCTTCTAACGCCTATAAACAAGGGGTTCTAGGCATGCATTCTACATAGAATACAATGGTGAATTCCTTACAGCTTAGAGAGGGTGTTTAGGGAGATATTAAAGATCTACTAGCTCTCTAGCTTTTGCCAGTGCGTGATTTAATCAGCCATGAAGTCTATCTTAGGGGTTGGCCCTAAGGTAAATGATTCCATTGAAGAACCCTTTAGGTAGGAGACCTGGTTGGGAGGCGTTCGTCTTGGGTTACACGTCAGAGTTCAAGGTACGACCACTGCATCAGGGGTATGTGAGTGCTACTACTTTGTAACTAGCTTTGTCTTCTGAATAGTGGATATCATGGGTTTGGCTGTCCTGGAGTGGTTTTTTTCTTAATTGAGTTTCCATTTCGTCAACAAAATATTTGTCTCCTTTAATTTCTGCATTTAATATTTTGTTGCACACTGTTCACACACACTTGTTAAATTAGAAGTCCAATAATTTTTCATCCTTGATCTTCTGAAGTAATGTGTCTTTTTCTGTCTTCATAGTGTTCAGCTTCATCACCTTCTTTTGATTGGACTCTCTCAGCTTCATGAGTTCCTTGTACAAGACACAATATTCCTCTTTTAGTTTTTTGTCACTGTGCTCAGAGTAGTGAAGATCGTCCTCGTCTTCTTGTGGAGCCACACAGGCTAGAAAATCCTCAGGAGATTCTTCTTCTTTCTCAGACTCATCGCAGAGAGTTGCAATGTAGGCCTTCCCCTTAGCCTACTTAAGATTTGTACATTCAGTTCTCATAAGCCCAAAGCCGGAGCACTCACAACATCTATGACCTCTAGGATCCTTCCTTCTTTTCTTCTTCTGGCTCGACTTCAGTGGGAGTTTCCCTCAGTCCTTCGATGAATTTATAAATCTTCATCAATTTATTGATCCTGTTGGCGATCATGGATAATTCATCTATTTCTTCATTGTCTGAGTCTTCATCAGA
This sequence comes from Alnus glutinosa, assembly GCF_958979055.1. NCBI lineage: Eukaryota > Viridiplantae > Streptophyta > Magnoliopsida > Fagales > Betulaceae > Alnus > Alnus glutinosa. The sequence continues at coordinate 10,265,720 of NC_084898.1, read as the reverse complement.
GAAGACTCTGCTTTTAGTAGTTTTAAAGGCCATCCCTTTTGCTTTCTTGATTGGGGGTAGGGAATATTCATAAGTTTGAAGAGATCCCTCCAACTCTTCAATCTTGATTGAATCCAAGTCCTTGCTTTCTTCAATGGAAGTCACTTTGATCCTGAAACGCTCTGGCAAAGGCCTTAGAATCTTTTTGATGAGTTTTACATTAGAGACCCTTTTCCCAAGACTCACCATCGAGTTTCTCAAGTCGTTGATCCTGGTGTAAAATTCATCGAATGTCTCGTTCTCTAACATCTTAATTTCTTCAAATCTAGAAATCAACATCTGGAGCTTGGCAGATTTAACAAGTTTGGTGCTCTCATATGTTGTTTCTAAGATTTGCCATGCTTCTTTAGCGGATTCACAATTTGGAATTCTTGTGAATTCAGGTGGGGAAAGTGCTTGACATAGAGCATGGAGGGAAACAGATAGTTCGGCAGTTGTAGCCTCTAGTTTAATTCAACCAGTTTCTACAATTTGCCAAACATTAATAGATTTTAAAAAGAAGCACATACGAGCTTTTCAATACCCATAATTCATGCCATCAAAGGTAGGAACACAATGAAGAGATTGAGACATTATAAAAAATAGAAGTCAAAAAGATCACACTCAAGAAATAAATCTTAAATAGAGTGTACCAAGCTCTGATATCAATTGAAAAATAAAATTGAGCACACACTGGCAACGGCTAGAGAGCTAGCGGATCTTCAATTCTCCCTAAACATCCTCTCTAAGTACTACAAAATTTTATACTGAATTCTTACAAGTTACAAGCCTAGAGCCACCTATTTATAAGCTTACAGAAAACCTAATACTGTTCAAATTCGGACTCTGGCGAGTAACGTCCGAACGGTCACTTGGCTGCGTCCTAGACGGTCATCTGCGACCGCCTTTCTAGAATAACGCAATTCTTCCCAAAACAGGACCGTGTCCGAACGACTTAACTGAGCATCTGGATGGTCAATGCTGTCACTCCTTTCCGCATCTGTAAAGGAGACCTGAAATATTCTAGAACACTGGGTAGCATCTGGACGTGTTGCCACGTCGTTCGAATGTCTAGTAGAACCTTCCCAAATAGTGTCGTCTGAAATCCAACTCTATGTCAAACTCGAAGTAGCTTGACCTAGCATCCAGATGGTGTCGCTCGGTCGTCCGGACAGCTGTATCGCTGAAGCTTCTAGACACTGCGGGGCGTCCGGACGCATTCAAAGGATCGTCCGGACAATTGCACAAGATTTGGTTGTTCTGACTTGATAATTGCATGGAATCTTCATGGACATCTTTTAGAAACTTGTGACAAACACATGGCATGAAATGAGATACTGTCCACATTACATGAAGACTCTGAAAATAACCGATAATCCTGTTAAAAAACAACCTTTACATAAAGTGCTTTTGTCAACCAGAATGTTGCCAATATAAAATACTAACATACATATAGTTATCTTGGTGCCGTGGGTCTCTTGCCAAACCGGTCTTATCCATATTATGCCAAGGGCCTCCAAGCCAGGGTCTTTGCTTTATTATGAGCATATGCTCCATTATCATGTTATTACCCTTTTGAACCTTTGGTTTATCCATCTGTTTTATCAATGTATTGACACCTTGGTACTTAAACTTTTGGTTTAACCATTGGTCTAGTCAATTTCTTGACACCTTGGAACTTAAACCTTAGTTAAACCATTGGTCTAAACCTCCAATCTTTTATTTATAACCCAAAACTATAACGCATACAATGTTCCAAACAAAACATGCTAAATGCCAAACAACTTGCATACACTTAAATAAAGTAGAAATCAAAACATTAAAGAAAGCCACCACATATTATCCCCAGTGAGTAAGAAATACTCACAGTCTTTTCTGTAGTCCCTTAGTTCATTATCTGCAATAAATACATTTACGTACACAGGATATTAATATCATTACTCATAAATATTAATTTCATTTACATAGATTCAATTATCGTTTTACTTTGAAAAGCCATTTATATCTACAAACTCTTAACACAACATGTTTTAGTCTTAATAGTAATTTTCATCAATAACCCTATATATATATATACTTTCAATAAATCATTAAAACTCATATCATTTCTCATAACATTTTAAGATGTAAAATCCTTTTTTCTTTAAACCTTAAAATCATAATAATCCCTTATAATAAAATATACCAACAAAACAACCACATGAAACTTTTTGGTTAGCATCCATAAAAATATGTTTGATCATTTCAAAGACCCAAACTTATCATTAGCAAATTAGAAAACCCAATATTAAAACATTACAAGTAAACGGTTAGCCCCTAAAAATCAATCGAATAAATTTCAGCTTTTAAAAACAACATAGCCAACATAACATTTCATACCACAATATTACAACAAGCCCAAATATATTTTTGGTCAAACCATCTTTCAAAACACTATACAATCTTCACCAAATAACTCTCAATCCACAATCCCAAATCCGCAAACTCTCGGCCAAACACCAATAAATTCATAACACAGTTAAATCGTAACACACTGTAACGCTCCGCTTTTGCAAAAAGCGTAAGTGAAAATTTTTCAATTTCCACGTGACATTACTAACTCATCAGAGTTATAAATTAGCAACGGAATATAATTTTTCTTTAACAATGACACATCGGAGCTGACTGAATAACCTTAATATAAAAATAATAATATTTTGTTCTGATATAATAATTACATTCCAAAATAATACAATATGTGCCGCATGCGGCACTTAATAAATATATAACTATTGTTTTCTCCAAATAATGATTATATCCTAAAAGTCTCATTCTTAAGCTACTTCATTTATTCCTGCAAAAACTCACATGTGATTGTGGTGTCATGCTGTGGTCGAGTGAGTCAGCGGTCCTCAACCACAGTGATACACTGATTTATTTAATCATATACAATGCAATCAAATGATGACAGTTATATCCACATACATTTAATGACATTCATTTGTCTACTTTAACTCTTTATTTACTTAAGTCATATACTTCCATTCATTCTTGCTAAAGCCTTGTGCTTAGCTAAGGGGTTATCTATGAGATTTGTGCTCCTTACACTATAAAGCTTATTGGTCCTTAAGGCCTTGTGCTCGCCAGTCTACCATGAGGCCTTGTGCTCCCACTGTGAGCCTTGTGCCCGCCAGCTTATTGTTATTATTCCTTCAACCTTTGGTTTATCCGTCGGTCTTATCAGTGTATTGATGCCTTGGTACCTAAACTTTTGGTTTACCCGTTAGTCTAGTCAATTGCTTGACGCCATGGTATGTAAACCTCAGTTCATCCATTGGTCTCCTCAATTCACTGACACCTCGGTACCTAAACCTCCAGTCTTTTTATTAACCCATTCATAACTCATAACTTTACCACAGTATAATCATGCAAACAACATCATATACAAAATTCCAACCAAAGCATGTTAAACATATCAAATGCCAAACCATATGCATACAATTATATAAAACAACAATCACTAGTCATTAAAGACTAAACCACACGTATCATTCTCAGTGAGTAAGAAATACTCATAGTAATTCTTCTGGATCTAGGAAAGTGTTCACATATATAATTATTGCAATATATACATATATAATACAAGCAAATAGTAAATTAGTATAATTCACTAAAAATGCATTTTAATCCTATTGTAATTTCTAACTTTTGATCCTTAATATAATCTCCTATTTTTGCTTGAACATTACCACAGCATATAAAATGGATTAATTATAATGCCACATATTTCATGCGGGCATTATAATAGCATTTACAAATAAGAACCAAAATACTCATTTTAGTTAAAATGGCATTATAAAAGCTTTAACATTAAAAATCATATATATTTATTTTTATATCAAATAAACATAATAGATTACCAAATATAAATAATGAGCTTTATGTTTCGAAACAAGTTGAAAATTGAAATTGACTTCTAAATAAAAGGCAAGTGTGTGCACAAAGTGTCAACAAAAATTAAGCACAGCAGAAAGTAAATAACACTGAGATTTTTGTTGATGAAGTGGAAACTCAATCAAGAGAAAAACCACTCCGGGGCAGCCAAACCCAGAAATCCCACTATTTAGAAGACAAAGCTAGATACAAGATAGTAACACTCACATATACCCGATGCAGTGGTCGTACCTTGCTCTCTGACGTGTAACCCAACACGAACGCTTCCCAACCAGGTCTCCTACTTGAAGGGGTCTTCAATGGAATCCTTTACCCTAGGGCCAACCCCTAAGATAGACTTCAGATGTAGCGCAGCAACAGCACACTTGCAATGGCTTCAGAGGAAAAATCACATCTTTGAGCAGTTGTGGAATTCAATACCGAATTCTTGCAGTTCTCAATGCCGAGGGGCCTCTATTTATAGGCCGGGGGCTCAAATGAGCGTCAGGCAAAATATAGCTGGGGCGCCGTCCGGACGGTGGTCATGGCCATCCGGACGGACAACTGTGCGATAGGATTTTCCAAAAATTTCGCTGAGAAATCTTTCCTATTTAAGAGCCGCGTCCAGACAGGATGGCACATTGTCCAAACGGTTGCACGTCTGCTGGAAGTAATTTCCTTATAAGGCTTCGCACGTCCGAACCATAGGGGATGAGAGTCTGGATGGCTGAACTTTAACACGCAATTTCCATATCTGCTATGCGCGCATCCGGACCATGAGAGGCAGTCGTCCGGACGGTTGAAGTCGAATCGACAATTTCCATATTAGATGCACGTGCGTCTGAACTAAGACTGACAGACGTCCGGACGGTGATATTTAAATTGCGATTCTTGCCTTAAGGAGACGCGCGTCCGGATGGGATACCACATTGTCTGGACGGTTGATCAATCTTTCCTTTATCGGAACTTGGAAAGAATCTGAGACTGGTCAAGTACCGAGAGGCGTCCGGACGGGCTGCTGAGACGTCCGGACGTATGTAAGCTGGATAGAACCTTCTCGACTCAGTGGAGGGTCGGGATGGAGATGCATGTCGCCCAAACGGATGATGTTTGGTCTGACTGGCGTCCGGACGGTATGGCTCGTCGTCCAGAAGGATGGAACAGTGGTCAGATGGGCGTCCGAACAGGATGGCTCGATCGTCCGGACGGCTGACAAGGAACCGAAATCTTCGCAGAGCTAAGTCTTCTAAGAGTGCTCTGAATAGTGGAATCCCTGTTTACAGCATCTTTACACACACAAGTGATTTTGTCCAAACACAGAATGAGGCCAAATTACTAACAAACTCCCCCTTTGGCCATTCTGGGACAAAAATCACTTGACCGGTTAAAAATACAATCCCGGTCCAAATCAAAAATTACTCCCTCTTTTTGTCACAAAGGGATTGAAAAATGAAATTGACTTCTAAAAATAAAGTGTGTGCATAAGTGTCAACAAAAATTAAAGCACAGCGGAAAGTAAATGACACAGATTTTGTTGACGAAGTGGAAACTCAATTAAGAGAAAAACCAGTCCGGGGCAGCCAAACCCAGGAATTCCACTATTCAGAAGACATAGCTAGATACAAGACAGTAACACTCACATGTAACAATGCAGTGGTCGTACCTTGATCTCTGACGTGTAACCCAACACGAACGCTTCCCAACCAGGTTCTCCTACCTGAAGGGGTCTTCAATGGAACTCCTTACCTTAGAGTCGACCTCTAAGATAGACTTTGGTTTATAGCACAGCACACTTGTAAAACGGCTTCAGAGGGATTGATGACTTCTCTGAGCTCTAATGGAATTCACAAAGAATTCTTGCAGTTCTCAGTGTCCAGGGGCCTCTATTTATAGGCTGGGGGCTCAAATGAGCGTCAGGTAAAATATACCTGGGCGCCGTCCGGACGGTGGGCATGGGCCGTCTGGACGGACAACTGTGCAACAAGATTTTCCAAAAATTTTGCGGGGAAATCTTTCCTGTTTAAGGGCCTCGTCCGGACGAGATGGCACATCGTCCGGACGGTCGCACGTCTGCTGCAAGTAATTTCCTTATAAAGAGGCTGTAGAGCGTCCGGACCATGGGGGATGAGCGTCCGGACGGCTATTCTTCAACACGCATTTTCCATATTTGCATTGCCCGCGTCCGGACGATGATAGGCAGTCGTCCGGACGGTTGAAGTCGAATCGGCAATTTCCTTCTTTGATGCACGCGCGTCCGTACCACAACTGTCAGACGTCCGGACGGTCATTTTTGAATTGCGATTCTTGCCTTAAGGAGACGAGCATCCGGACGGGATACCACATCGTCCGGACGGTTGATTGATCTTCCCTTTCTTGGAACTTGGAAAGAAATCAAAAACTGATCGAGTACTGGGAGGCGTCCGGACGGATGCAAGCTGGCACAGAAACTTCTCGATACTGTATAAGGTGCGGACGGGATGAACACTTCGTCCGCACTGATGATGCTGATCAGTCTTGGAGGTTCGGACGGTAGACACGTTGTCCGGACGGAATAGTGGACAAATGGGCGTCTGGACGGGATGGCTGGATCGTCCGGACGGCTGAAAGGGAACTTGAATTCTTCTGACTTGCAGACTCTGAATAGTGGAATCCCTATTTACAGCATCTTTACACTTAAGTAATTTTGTCCAAACACAGAATGAGTCCAAAATACTAACAAGGACAAAGGGTAAAACTGAGTAATGAAAAAAACCACATAACAATTACTCCCCATCAATGTCTCAGAAGAACAAGGGTAAATGGAGTAATAATATCCACAAACAAAAACGTTCTAAAATCCAAAACAATAGGAAAGTAGAGACACGTCTGCAAATGGCCCAAAAAGAGGAATAGAAATCCTCCAAGTACCAAATCCTGCTGATCCACTGAAATCAAGTAACAGAGAGAAATCTGTAAAAGCTGGATATGTACTACTTCGGCTTCTAGCTCAGGAAGCCGGGAACCACGAACTGAAAATACTTCAATCTCTTGATTTTGCAAAGCCTGAAACTGGTTATCCGCAGATTGACATCCTCTAAGCAACTGGTCTGCAAGATAACTGAGGAGAGTCACCACTGAACCTCAAACTGATGCAGATCTAAGGGAATGCTACGGAAGGCTCTGTATGAGCTAGGGGGAAAAGCTCATCCTAATCCTGAGACCTTTGGAATTTGAACATCCAACTTCAACTTGTTGATGAAGTGGAAACTCAATTAATGCTCCGTTTGTTTCAGCGTAAAATGATTTCTGGAAAATGATTTCGGCATTTTTCGGTGTTTGGTTGGGGCGAAAATAACAGTCAATGAAAATCATTTTCGATTTGACTGTAAAAGCTTCTTTAATTTTTGGAAAACGATTTACGATTTTTAAAACCGTAAATCGTTTTCCGAAATTAAGCTCTTCGTCCTTACACGCATGTTTGATATCCGATCGTTAAAATTTAGCAATTGTTGGTCATCGGGATCCAGTCAGCGCCGGAGTCCGACAACATCCAGTCGCCGGAAACCTGCCGGCGCCGGAATCAGGCCACCGGAATTCTGCTGGTGCAGGAATCAGGCGGCTGGAATTCCGCCGGTATCGGAATCCGGCACTGGAAGACCAAATTCCGGCCGGGATATCGCCGGATTCCGGCCAAGCCGGTCGGATCTGGCCAAAACGACCGGATCCGGCCGGATCTGGACGGATCCAGGTATTGATCCGGCCGATTTGGCCAAAACGGCCGGGATCCGGGCGGATCTTGACGGATCCGGCTATTGATCCGGCCAGATCAGGCCAAAACGGCCGGGATCCGGATGGATCGGGATGGATCTGGCCATTGATCCGGCCGGATCCGGAAGATTCCGGCCTGAATCCGGCCATTTTGGCCGGATCCGGTCAAACTTTCTTGCCGAAATCCGGCAACGGCGACCGGACGTTGCCGGATTCCGGCGACAATTACCAAACTCTTATTTTTGCATTTCGTAATTTTTTCGTGCGAACCAAACACCGAAAAATATTTTCGAGAAAATCATTTTTTCTGAAAATGATTTCGTCGAAATCATTTTACGACGGAAATCATTTTACGTCGAAACAAACGGAGCATAAGAGAAAAACCACTCCGGGGCAGCCAAACCCATGATATCCACTATTTAGAAGACAAAGCTAGATACAAAGTAGTAAAACTCACATACCCCTGATGCAGTGGTCATACCTTGCTCTCTAACGTGTAACCCATCACGAACGCTTCCCAACCAAGTCTCCTACATAAAGGGGTTTTCAATGGAATCCTTTACCTAAGGGCCAACTTCTAAGATAGACTTCAGTTGTAGCACAGCAACAGAACACTTGCAATGGCTTTAGAGGAAACTTAATCAGCTCAACGATCTCTCAAAATAACTTCTCTGAGCACTTGTGAATTCTTGCAGTTCTCAATGCCCAAGGGTCTCTATTTATAGGCTGAGGTACAGAATGGGCGACTGTAGTGATATATATGGGTGTCGTCCGGACGGTGGACATGGGCCGTCCGAATGGTCGCACGTCTACTGCAAGTAATTTCCATATAAGGCTTTATCGCATCTGGACCATGGGGGATGAGCGTCTGGACGGCTAATCTTCAACACGTAATTTCCATATTTGCTATGTGCGCATCCGGACCATGATAGGCAGTCGTCCGGACGGTTGAAATCGAATCGGCAATTTACTTAACTGTTGAACGCGCCTCCGGACCAAGGCTGACTGTCGTCCGGACGGGAATCCACGTTGTCCAGACGGTTGAAGTAATCTTCCCTTAAATTGAACTTGGAAAGAATCTGAAGCTGATCGATCACTAAGAAGCGTCTGGATTGGCTGCTGAAACGTCTGGACGGATGCAAGCTGGAACAGTAGCTTCTCGAAACAATGAAGGTCTGGACGGGAATGCACGTCATCTGGATAGATGATGCTTGATCTGTCGTGGCGTCTAGATGGTATGACACGTCGTCTTGACGAATGGAACAGTGGACAGATGGGCATCCGGACGGGATGAAACGTCGTTCGGACGGCTGACAGGGAACCGAAATCTTCTAACTTGTAAGCAGTGCAGAATCTTCTGACATCACTCTGAATAGTGGAATCCCTGATAAAAGCATATATACATACAAGTGATTTTGTCAATCAGAATGTAGCCAATCAAAACCAAACAAACTCCCCCTTTGGCCATTCTGGGACAAAAATCACTTGACCGGTTTGGAAATACATTCCCAATCCAAAAATAAAAATTACTCCCCCTTTTTGTCACAAAGGGACAAAGGGTAAAACAGAGTAATAAAGCAGCCAACTGTAATAAAAATTACTCCCCCTACCGGTCTCAGAAGGACCCGGGAAACAGAGTAATATTAGTTCAACAGTTTTACAAAAGTAGCTAAATATAACACAAATGTCACAAAAGAAAACTGAAAAGATAGCTACCAAAAACAAATTACAGCCAAAGAAACTCAATCATCCACTACCATGGGTGCATCCTCCTCATCATCACTACTGCCAGGATGATGGAACTTGAGGTACTCCTTGAGATCCAGCTGATTCTGCTCTACCCGCTTGTTGATGGAATGCACCTCCTGCTGTATAGAAGTGATGGACTGCTGCATGGTGCTCATGCCAGTCCTGAATAGCAGCCAAGGCCTCCATGAAGTGAATGATGATCTGGGGATCAACAGTGATCATGTGCCCATCAACAGTGGACTGCAGTACCATCCCACGATCATCATCCTGCGCCACCTCCAGGTTGGCATAAAAGAGTCTGACCAGCCTGGTGAGAACAATGCAGGCACAGGTGTAGAGGTATCCCCAGTGGTAAGTCTAAATAGTCTCATAAATACTATCCAGTGGAGGCACCATAATGTCAGATCGAACCACATTGCGCTTCACAATGACTGTGCGATCCATGATTTTGGTCTGTAGGGCGCTTCTCTCTTCCTTTGTCCTCTGGCAGACCCTACGCTGGGAACTGACCGCCGACATGATTCTGCAAAAGGAGACCAACAGGATTTTGCCAAGAATAATCCAAAAATATACTTGTTAGGTCCAAAAAAAATTTGGCAGAGTAACAGTAGTACAAAGGACTATTTAAAAAAAATAGACAGAAATTATCACATTTATAGTCCCACAAAGTATCACTACAAATAATCCCAACATGGCAAACATATGCATCTCATAATCTCAAAAACATTCCTAAAGAGATCAACATTCTAACAGTTAAAATAAACTAGAAAGATTAGAAGAATACCTGAATTGTGAGATTAATGCACAAAAAGACAAAGAGGGATGAGATAAGGCCAAAAACACTCAAGAAATAACTCACTAAAAGCCAAAAAGTGAGATTTTGGTGGGGTAGGGAGGAGAAATGGCGACCAGGGGTATATATAGCCTCTGTGGGGTCCCCGTCTGGACGATGTATTAATGCCGTCCGAACGTGCACTGCCTCGGAAATGAGCAGACTGGTCGCGCGCGTCCCGGATGATATATTCTTACCATCCGGCCGTTGGTTGCCGCGCGCTTCCGGACGTAACCCGATCCCTGTCCGGACGACTAAGCTCCTCCCGTCCGGACTCCAGAAGAAAATATCGTCCGGACAACGAAAATCCACCCGTCCGGACGTCAAGAGATACCGTCCGGACACTCCACACTGAAAAATAGAAAAACTGAGGAAAATTTACAAAAATCAATTTTTCTCAAGTCAGTTTCAGAACACTCATGTATAATCCACTGATAACACAATCATAAAGCATCTCAAAACTAAGCAGAGACATAAAAGAGTGTTGAGATTTTAATCAGCACAAATATTTTTCTGGACATAGAAAATTCAAATAGACAACTCAACTCATGCAATGCGTGTGTGCGTGAAGACATAACCCGCAAGGTATGACTATCATAGATATGACAAAGAGCAACTAGATTTCCCAGACAAGAGAGAAAATCAATGCAAGATTAGTCAAAAGTCAAACCTTATAATTTACTAGGGCCTAGCCACCCTCATCTGATACGCTCCTCCTGAGATGCAGCACCTAATTGTTTTACTTGTACCATGAAGGACAAAGTAAATGTTTTACTTGCACGTAGAGGGCAAGGCATAAATCAAATTCAGCACATAAGCAGTGAATAATTAAAGCACATAATCATATGATTTACTGCTTGATTCTTATGATGCTGCAATCTAGAGGGAATGCCAGAGTTTTTAGGTTCTAGGTTCAACTAGCATGTGGTCAATTTGGCCATCTTATCAAAGACCTCTTCTCTTATCCAAAATTTCTAGAAAGACAAAGTCAGAGAAGGAAAGACGTACCTTTTAGGGGAGTCATGGATAGTGCACATTTTTCATCGCATGAGAAAAGAAGCTATCCTACTTTTGCATATACAGGAAAACACTTGGAAAATTATAGTCAAAGGCTCTCAATTATATCTAAGCAGAGTAAATAAATACTCAATGATTTGAGATATCAGGAGAAAATACATGCAATTATCTGTTATGCGAAGAGAAAAAAATCCTGCAAATTCTCCCCTATTTTTTTTTTTTTTTTTTTTTTTTTTTGTTTTTGATAAAAAAATGCAATATGGAAAAACATCACATGCAAGGCAAGATCAAACCTGATGATGCCAATACAGATGGCAATCGCTTGACCTGCTTTTTCTGTCTTCCCCACAAAGTACCTGCAAAATTTTCTTAAGAGAAATAGGGGGCAAAACACAACTGGTTCCTAGATTGCATACAAGATATAACAAGTAGGATAAGCAATCAAACCTAATGTCGTAGGATTAGGAACCAAATCCTAGGCATGAACACCTGATCCTGCTTGGTGTTTCTGTTCCTCCTCATGGGGTGACTGTCCTTCTTCACCCAAGCCTGGCTTCTTGTAGGTGGTTGATGGCAGGACTGCATCATCCACTCCGTCATACTCTGCATCCAGATAGGTGGCTCACTAAGGTACTGCTCTTCTTTCACCTTCTGAGGCCTCATAAATTGCTTGGATTTTTTCTTGGAGTTGCCACTGTGATTGGCAGGTACAAATCGTTACTGAGGCCGCTGATGCTGGGATGCCTGGTATCGTGGTCCATGAGACCAAGGAGCTTGATATCTTGGTGCTTGATGGTATGGGGCCTGATACCATGGAGTCTGGAACTGGGCCGCAGGTCTAGTGCCATGATCAGGCTGTCGGGGCACTTCTTTCTTGGCCTTGGCTTTCTGAGCTTTTAGGAGGGAGCACTGAGGACAAACATGCCCACTTAGGCTACAGTGATGGCATATGGGAGGTCTTCTGATGGAATGAGGCTTCTGAGTGCCTGGAACATCATCATTGACAATGTCCTTCTCTTTATCTTCAGCAGTGGGAGGAGGCTCTGGGACTGTAGGTTTTACAAATACAGTCTTTGAAGTAGAGGGAGCTACATACCCGAGACAAGTCTTGTCAGTTGGACTCTTCTGGATAGACAGCATACGAGTCAGCTTCTCATCAGTGACTCGTTCTAACTGGAGTTGAGTCTCTAACAGCTTCTCCTCGAGCTCTTGTATTCTGAGCAACATTGAACTCTTCTCAGTCTACAAACTGTTCAGATCATAGAGGTGCTGCTTGCGACCTTCCCTCAGCTTCTCATACTCTATATAGAGTGTCTTGTAGGCCTCCTTGAGCTCTTCCCCATTATCACTGTGCTCCAAATAGTAAGAGTCTTCTTCTTCAGCATGTGGGGCAACAAATGCCAGAAATTTTTCAGGCTCTGGAGCTTCTTCTTCTGACTCATCACTGAGAGTCACATTGTATGCCTTCCCCTTGCCCTTCTTAAGATTCCCGCAATCGGCTCGGATATGCCCAAAACCTGAGCATTCAAAACATCTGGGCCATCTGGGATCCTTCTTTTCTTCTTCCTCTGGTTCAGCTTCTCTAGGAGCTTTCTTCACTTTTTCAGAAAAACTTCTTCTTGAATCGATCATCTCTCATAAGTCTTCTGAAATTCTTGGCTAACATAGCCACAGCTTTTTGTTCCTCCTCATAGTCATCTTCAAATGAAGCTTCTACCTTCTTCTTGGAGGCTTTCAGGGAAATAGTCTTCAATTTCTTGACCGGGGGCAAGGACAGCTCGTATGTTTGAAGTGATCCCACCAACTCTTCAATCTTTATCTCTTCTAGATCTTTGCATTCTTCAATGGTGGTCACCTTGATTCTGAAACGCTCAAGCAAAGATCTTAGAATTTTTTGGATGAGTTTTACATCCGAGATAGGTTTCCAAAGACTCACCATGGAGTTTCTCAGGTCACTCATCTCGGAGTTAAACTCCCCGAATGTCTCTTCTTCCAACATCATAATTTCTTCAAATTTCGAAATCAACATTCAATGTTTGGCAGATTTTACAACATTCAAAGCCTTCATATGTTGTTTCCAAAATTTGCCATGTTTCTTTGGCTGATTCGCAGTTTGAAATTTTGGCGAATTCAGATGGAGAAAGTGCTTGGCACAGAGCATGGAGGGCTTTATCATTTGAAAGACGTGCATTTTTATGAGGGACTAGTTTGAGTGCTGCATCCTCTGGTTTGGTCCAACCAGTTTCAACAATACTCCAATAGTCAATAGATTTCAGAAAGAAATGCATACGTGCCTTCCAATAGCCATTGTTCATACCATCCAAGGCAGGAACAAAATTAAGAGTTTGAGACATTATAATAAATAGAAGTCAAAAATAACACTCAAGAAATTAATCATCTCAGAGTGTACCAAGCTCAGATACGAATTGAAAATTGACTTCTAAATAAAAAGGCAAGTGTGTTCAATAGCGTACAACAAAAATAACAATGTAGAAAATAAATGACACAAAGATTTTTGTTAACGAAGTGGAAACTCAATTAAAAGAAAAACCACTCTGGGGCATCCAAAAACCCAGGATATCCATTATTCAGAAGACAAAGCTAGATACAAAGCAGTAACACTCACATACCCCTGATGTAGTGGTCGTACCTTGCTCTCTAACGTGTAACCCAACACGAACGCTTCCCAACCAGGTCTCCTACCTGAAGGGGTCTTCAATGGAATCCTTTACCTTAGGGTCAACCCCTAAGATAGACTTCAGTTGTAGTGCAGCAACAGCACACTTGCAATGGCTTCAGAGGAAACTTAATCAGCTCAACGATCTCTCAAAATAACTTCTCTGAGCACTTGTTGAATTCAATACCGAATTCTTGCAGTTGTCAATGCCCAGGGGCCTCTATTTATAGGCTGAGGTACAGAATGGGCGACTGCAGTAATATATGCGGGTGCTGTCCGGACGGTGGACATGGGCAGTCTGGACTGACAATTGTGCGATAGATTTTTCCAAAAATTTCGCTAAGAAATCTTTCCTGTTTAAGAGCTAAGTCCGGACGGTGAGACACTGTCGTCCGGACCATGGGGGATGAGCATCCGGATAGCTAATCTTCAACACGCAATTTTCATATCTGCTATGCGCACGTCCGGATCATGATAGGCAGTCGTCCGGACGGTTGAAGTCGAATCGGCAATTTCCTTAACTGTTGACCACGCGTCTGGACCAAGGTTGACTGTTGTCCGGACGGTGATATTTGAATTGCGATTCTTGCCTTATGTATGAGAGCGTCCGGACGGGAATCCACGTCGTCCGGACAATTGAAGCAATCTTCCCTTAAATTGAACTTGGAAAGAATCTGAAGCTGATTGATCACTGAGAGGTGTTCGGACGGCCTGATGAAATGTCCGGATTGATGCAAGCTGGAACAGTAGCTTTTCGAAATAGTGAAGGTCCGGACGAGAATGCACGTCGTTCGGACAGATAATGCTTGATTTGTCGTGGCGTTCCGACGGTATGACACGTCGTCTGGACAGCTGACAGGGAACCGAAATCTTCTAACTTGTAAGCAGTGCAGAATCTTCTAACATCACTCTGAATAGTGGAATCCCTGATAAAAGCATCTATATATACAAGTGATTTTGTCAACCAGAATGTAGCGAATCAAAACCTAACATCTAGGAATCACAAGCACCCGAGTAAAATATCACATATTAATTATCAACACCTAAACATGATCCCTAATACACTTAGCTTTAACCGAAACAAGGAAACATGTCCAATATTGGTTTAACCAAACAGCAAAACATCATCTATAATTCCTAGAACATCCAAAGCATTTTTCATATCACTTACACATACACTTCTAGTGAATCGATCAAAATAGGAAACTAAACCAAACCTACAAATCAGTCCATCACCGTCAACAACAGAGACAATTTTAACCTGAAAACCATTTGGCCAAAATCACAATAAGCCCAAACACACACACTGCTGACTAGAACAGAGGACACCCAAATCAGAATACCCATCAACAATTTCACAGCAGAACCGCTTCAAAACCCATATACAATCTTCATCAAAGGTTAGGAAATCCCTAAACAGCAAGTTTTCAATCTATATAATCGGTTAACCAAGCAAAACAGAGATACACGGCCCACGAAAATACACAGCACACATACACATAACCAAACACTCAACTCAGTACACGGCCGGAGGAAACAACACCAAACAGGGAACACAACCATCAACCGGCCAAACAGAGAACAACCCTAAACCATTTGGCCATCAACACCCCAAAACAGAAAATCACAAATCAAAATACCCATTTTTTTCTAAGCATCACAGAAATCACTCTGCCAATCACGAACCCCAAATCAGTTCACAATATAACCAAAACAAGGGAAAAACACTACATACACCCATTTCAGCCGACACAATGAACCCCTAAAAATATCAAACCATAAATCATTACCCAAAATAAATCATCATAAGTTACAAGAAATTACCCTAAAGGTTTTCTCAACAAATCCACCAGAAAAGTCACTGGAAATTGCATCTCAGGTTGCCAGATCGTCTCTGGTTCGGTCTGGGTTGCACCGATTTGATGGGTCGTTCAAGTTTCATGCACACACGGGTCATGGGTTCTCTTCAAGTTTGGTCCATTGGCTCCAACGATCGTCGACTCACGTCGCCGGCATTCCCTGGTCTCGTCGGTGCCACCCACCGGAGGATCGGGCTTCAACTCTCTCTATTTCCATCTCCCTCAACTCTCCCGATCTCTCGGTCTCTCTGATCCCTCTCTCACTCTGTTGTCTCTTTCTCCATCTTACTCTCTCTCATCTCTCTCTCACTAGGTCTGCGTATTCGGGCAAGAAGAACAGAAATGAAGAACAGAGAAGAAGAAAAGAAATAACAAAAGGAAGAGAGATGCATTTTTACTGAAGGGAAGAGGCCGGTTCTATAGGCAAGGGAGAGAGTGAGTCATGCGGATGCGGATAAGTCATCAATGTAATGATGACTTTTGATGATATTTTTATTAACCTATGATTATCTTTTATCTTAGTTAATTTAACCTGAGTTAATCCATAGATATTTATTTAAAACTTACTAATTACATTTTTACCATAGTTATTTTTACATAGATATGTTCATATCGGATCTTTACCATTTTCATCCAACTCATTAAGATTATAATATATAAGTCAGTTTTGACTGTAGTTCGTTTCATTGTCAATATTATTATCTTGAAAATTGAAATTGACTTCTAAAAATAAAGTGTGCGCAACAAGTGTCAACAAAAATTAAGCATAGCGGAAAATAAAAGACACACAGTTTTTGTTGACGAAGTGAAAACTCAATTAAGAGAAAAACCACTCCAGGGCAGCCAAACCCAGGAATTCCACTATTCAGAAGACGAAGCTAGATACAAGACAGTAACACTCACATTAACTCGATGCAGTGGTCGTACCTTGCCCTCTGACATGTAACCCAACACGAACGCTTCCCAACCAGGTCTCCTACCTGAAGGGGTCTTCAATGGAATTCCTTACCTTAGAGCCAACCTCTAAGATAGACTTTCGTTGTAGCGCAGCACACTTGAAACGGCTTCAGAGGGATCTTGAACATCTCAGAGCTCTTGTGGAATTCAATATCGAATTCTTACAGTTCTCAATGCCAGGGGCCTCTATTTATAGGATGAGGTGCAGAATGGGCGACTGCTGTAATATGTACGGTGAACCTGGGCCGTCCGGACGGACAACTGTGCGACAGAATTTTCTGAAAATTTTGCTGAAAATCTTTCTTGTTTAAGACCCGGTTCAGGACGGTGAGACACTAACGTCTGGACGGTCGCACCTCCACTGCAAGTAATTTCCATATAAGGCTTAGAGCGTCCGGACCAAGGGGGATGAACGTCCGGATGGCAATTCTTCAACATGCAATTTCCATATCTGCTATGCGTGCGTCCGGACCATGAGAGGCAAATGTCCGGACGGTTGAAGTCGAATCGGAAATTTCCATATTAGTTGCATGCGTGTTCAGACCAAGGCTGGCTGACATCCGGACGGTGATATTTGAATTGCGATTCTTACCTTATTTATGATCGCGTCCGGACGGGAAACCACATTGTCCGGACGGTGTGTCAATCTTCCCATATACTGAACTTGGAAAGAATCTGAAGCTGATCGATCACTGGTGGACGTCCGGACGGGCTGTTGAGAGGTCCGGATGGATGCAAGCTAGAACAGAAGCTTCTCGACACAGTGTAGGGTCCAGACAGAAAAGATACGTCGTCTGGACGGATGATGCTGGTCTGTCTGGTGTCCGGTCTGGATGAATACGTCGTCCGAACGGATGGAACGGTGGACAGATTGGCATCCGGACGGGATGACACTTCGTCCAAACGGCTGACAGGGAATCTGACATCTTCTATCTTTTTCGCAGTGCAGAGTCTTCTGAAAATACTCTGATAAGTGGAATCCCTGTTTACAGCATCTTTACACAAGTGATTTTGTCCAAACACAGAATGAGGCCAAAATACTAACATATCTCAATAATAATATAACACCATAAAAATACATATCAAATATATATATTTTACACAATAATATTACATACAGTAAATATTACATAATAATATTACTCATCGATATTGTTATATCAATTAATCCACTGATTAATTTAGTCTGTCTATTTATTAATCCTGTAATATTATTAGAGTCTAATAATATTATTCTTTATTTATAAAATTACAGTTTATAAATAATAAGACCGAGGAATATTTATTTTCATAAATAGTCGTATATTCCTTATTAGTTATTAGGGACTAAAATATCGTATTTAAAGCCACGTATTTTATTGACTACTGAATGTGAATATTGTATCCTACAATATTAAGCCGTTCGAATGTCGAGTCTTGAGAATCGAACGACAATTCTGGACTTGTTTATTTTACTCAGTCTTAAATTCTAATTTAAGACATTTTATTTAATTACTTAAAATCTGGGGCGCTACACAAAAGCAGTAACACTCGCATACCCTGATGCAACGATTGTACCTTGTACTCTGAGATGTAACCCAACGTGAATGCTTCCCAGCTAGGTCTCCTACCTGAGGAGGTCTTCAATGGATTACTTTAGCTTAGGGCTCCTCTCTAAGCTAGACTTTGCACGAACAAGATCAACACACCAGGCAGTACTTAGAGAGCTAGCAAATCTTCACAATTTCTACCTAAACACCCTCTCTAAGCTCTAGAGAATTCAATACCGAATACTGTAAATAATACATGCCTTGAGACCTCTATTTATAGGCTTAGAATACCTATATCGTTACTGATTAGGATTTCTCTAGGTAGTGTCTGGATTGTGAACTGTGCAACCGCCTTTCCATAACGCACTTCACGCATTTCCATATTAAGGCCGCGTCCAGACAATGTTGCCATAGCGTCCGGACGGTTGCAAGCTGTCTTTCCTAATCCGTATATGCAAAGGAAATCTAGATTCTTCTCGAACACTGAAGAGCATTCAGACATGTTGCCCTGACATCCGGAAGGATGCAACGCTAAGCTGATAGAATCTTCTCGACACAGGAGGGCGTCCAGACGCTTCATTGGACCGTTCGGACAGGAACAAGGGATCTAACTTTTGCTGAGTTGGAAACTTCACAGAATCTTCCTAGAACTCTAAAATTGCCTTCTTGAAGCTTGTGACACTGAAACTTGTCATAATAAGGCTCTTTCCATATTAGAGAAATAAACTCTGAATATCTGAAGACTTCTGAAATAATACAGTATCCCTGTTAAGACAGTAACATTACAAGATAGTGATTTTGTCAACAGAATGAAGCCAACAAAATTAACAATTCTCATATCTCAAATCACATAAACTTTGTTGTCATATCTCAACATACTTGAAATTATTGGAAACATCTAAAACACATATCATCAAACTATCATCGGTTCGAATCAAAATTGTTAGTTTGATTGGCTGCTCTGTTGACAAAATCGCTATCATGTAATGTTTCTGCTTTTAACAGGGATGCCGTATATTTCAGAATCTTCAAAGTATTTAGAGTTTATGTTTCTAATACGAAAAATGCCTTATTATGACAAGTTTTAGTGTCACAAGTTTCAAGAAGGCTATTTCAGAGTTTCGGGAAGATTCTGTGCAAATTCCAACTCAGAAAAAGTCGAATCTTTTGCTTCCGTCTGGACGGCCCAGTTATGCGTCAGGACGCCCATCATTGTCTAGAAGCTTCTAAACAACTCCAGTGTGCATCCGTTTGGACATCATGGCTGTGATTCCCAAATATTATCAATTATTTTAAGAATAAATTTTAATGAATAAATGACTAAAATTTGTTAGTATTTTGGCCTCATTCTGTGTTTGGACAAAATCACTTATGTGTAAAGATGCTGTAAACATGGATTCCACTTGTCAGAGCATTTTCAGAAGACTCTGCACTACGAAAAAGATAGAAGATTTCAGTTTCCCTGTCAGCCGTCCGGACGCCCATCTGTCCACTGTTCCATCCGTCCGGACGACGTGTTCATCCCTTCTAAGGTATGTCAGCTCTCTCATGCATTTTACTTGGTTTATTAGTTCACTATGCATGGATGAATTTTTCTTACATATGGTTGAGAACACAAATTTGACATATGCAAAGGTTTCCTGCTCACCTGTTTTGATTGATAGCTTTTTTTCCTCATGCGATGAAAAATGTGCACTATCTACGACTCTCTTATAAGGTACATCTTTCCTTCTCTGACCCTTTTGTTTCTAGAAATTCTGGATAAGAGAAGAAGTTTTTGATACAATGACCAAATTGACCTCATGCTAGTTGAACCTAGAGCTTATAAATTATGGCACTCCCTATAGTTTGCAACACCATAAGAAACAAGCAGTTAATCGTATGAAATCTATGCTTTACAGTATATATTCTCTGCTTATGTGCTACATTTGCGTTATGCCTTGCCCTTTACGTGCAAGTAAAACATTTACGTTGTCCTTCATGGTACAAGTAAATCACTTAGGTGTTGCATCGCAGGGGGAATGTACCAGATGAGGGTGGCTAGGCCCTAGTAAGGTTTGACTTTTGGCTTATCTTCCATTTATTTTCTCTCATGTCTAAGAAAATCTGGTTGCTATTGGTCAAAATATTGAAATTCATACCTTATGGGTAAAGGTCTTCACACACCCACACATTGCATGAGCAAATAGTGCTACTTTCCGTACTCGAGTTGCAAGGGACTCTGTGCCTATCTTATTTTTGTCTATCAACTGTATGTTTGAATAATTATGACATGCTTTGTGTCTAATTTCTCAAGACAGGGATACATGCGCATGCTCTTATACTTGTGAAGGACCTATCCATGCTGTTTTTTTTTTTTTCTTCTTCTTCTTTCCATTCAGCTTGATGTTTTTCCTTCTTTTTGGTTGTAAAACTAGTTGACTTATATTACTCTGTTTACCCGGGTCCTTCTGAGACCGTTAGGGGGAGTAATTTTTATGACTGTTGGTTTTTATTACTCTATTTTACCCTTTGTCCCTTTGTGACAAAAAAGGGGGAGTAATTTTAATTTTTGGACCGGGAATGTATTTCCAAACCGGTCAAGTGATTTTTTGTCTCAGAATGGCCAAAGGGGGAGTTTGTTAGTATTTTGGCCTCATTCTGTGTTTGAACAAAATCACTTATGTGTAAAGATGCTGTAAACAGGGATTCCACTTGTCAGAGCATTTTCAGAAGACTCTACACTGTGAAAAAGATAGAAGATTTCAGTTTCCCTGTCAGCCGTCCGGACGACGTGTCATCCCGTCCGGATGCCCATCTGTCCACTGTTCCATCCGTCTGGACGACGTGTTCATCCCGACCGGACGCCGACAGACCAGCATCATCCATCCGGACCCTACACTGTATCCAGAAGCTTCTGTTCCAGCTTGCATCCATTCAGACATCTCAGCAGCCCGTTCGGACGCATATCAGTACTCGAACAGTCTCAGATTCTTTCCAAGTTCCAATAAAGGGAAGATCGATCAACCATCCGGACAATGTGGTATCCCGTCCGGACGCGCGTCTCCTTAAGGCAAGAATCACAATTCAAATATCGCCGTCCGGACGTCAGTCAGCCTTGGTCTGGACACGAGCTCATCAGTTACGGAAATTGCCGATTCGACTTCAACCGTCAGGACGTCTGCCTCTCTTGGTCCAGACGCACGCATAACAGATATGGAAATTGCGTGTTGAAGAATTGCCGTCCGGACGTTCATACCCCTTGGTTCGGACGCGCTAAGCCTTATATGGAAATTACTTACAGCGAACGTGCGACCGTCCGGACGTCAGTATCTCACTGTCCAGATGCAAGTCTTAAACAGGAAAGATTTTCAGCAAAATTTTCAGAAAATCCTGTAGCACAGTTGTCCATCTGGACGGCCCAAGTTCACCGTCCGGACGGCGTCCGTACATATTACAGCAGTCGCCCATTCTACACCTCAGCCTATAAATAGAGGCCCCTTGGCATTGAGAACTGCAAAAATTCGGTATTGAATTCCACAAGAGCTCAGAGAAGTTCAAGATCCCTCTGAAGCCGTTTCAAGTGTGCTGCGCTACAACTGAAGTCTATTTTAGAGGTCGGCTCTAAGGTAAGGAATTCCATTGAAGACCCCTTCGAGACCTGGTTGGGAAACGTTCGTGTTGGGTTACACGTCAGAGAGCAAGGTACAACCACTGAATCGGTACATGTGAGTGTTACCATCTTGTATCTAGCTTCGTCTTCTGAATAGTGAAATTCCTGGGTTTGGTTGCCCCGGAGTGGTTTTTCTCTTAATTGAGTTTCCACTTCGTCAACAAAAACTATGTGCCTTTTATTTTCCGCTGTGCTTATTTTTGTTGACACTTGTTGCACACACTTTCTTTTAGAAGTCAATTTCAATTTTCAAAATTGATTAAACGACTGGAAAATAAAATAGGACGCGCAGAGAATATATTATAGTCCAAAGAAATAAATTATATAAGTGAAAAATGTGAGAAAATGAATTAGAAAGGAGATGGAAAGTTGAAAATAAAGGAAATAAGTTGTTAGTGTATAATTGGCCTCATTCTGATTGGACAAAATCACTTGTATGTAAAGATGCTTTTAACAGGGATTCCGCTATTCAGAAGTGTTCCAAAGTTTCTGCACTGCTTGCAAGTCAAGAAAAATCGGTTCCCTGACAATCGTCCGGACGACGTACCATCCTGTCCGGATGCTCATCGGTCCATAGTTCCATCCGTCCGGACAACGTGCTATACTGTCCGGACGCCTGACAAACCAAGCATCATTCATCCGAACGACGTGGATTTTCGTCTGGACCTCCACTGTATCGTGAAGCTTCTGTTCCAGCTTGCATCCATCCGAACGTCTCAGTAGCCCGTCCGGAAGACATCCAGTGATTGATAAGCTTCAGATTTTCTTTCCAAGTCCAAATAACGGAAGATTGATGCAACTGTCCGGACGACGTGGATTCCCGTCCAGACGCGCTCATACATAAGGCAAGAATCGCAATTCAAATACAACCGTCCGAACTCCAGTCTGCCATCGTCCGGACGCACGCTCAACAGATATGGAAATTGCGTGTAGAAGATCAACTATCCGGATGGCCATCCCCCTGGTCCGTACGCTCGAAGCCTTAGTAAGGAAATTACTTGCAGCGGACGTGCGACCGTCCAGACGATAGTGTCTCACCGTCCGGACGCGGCTCTCAAATAGGAAAGATTTTCAGCGAAAATCTCAGAATTCTGGTCGCACAGTTGTCCGTCTGGACGGCTCAGGTCCACCGTCCGGACGGTGTCTATACTTTTCACAGCAGTCGCCCATTTGAACCCTCAACCTATAAATAGGGGCCCCTGGGGATTGAGAACTACAAGAATTCGGTATTGAATTCCATCAGAGCTTAGAAAGTTATTTTGTGAGGTTATTGGAGCTGATTTGTTCTCTCTCAAGCCATTGCAAGCGTGTTGTTGCTGTGCTATAACTGAAGTCTATCTTAGGGGTCAGCCCTAAGATAAAGGATTCCATTGAAGACCCCTTCAGGTAGAAGACCTGGTTGGGAGGTGTTCGTGTTGGGTTACACGTTAGAGAGCAAGGTGCGACCACTGCATCAGGGGTATGTGAGTGTTACTATCTTGTATCTAGTTTTGTCTTATGAATAGTGGATATCCTGGGTTTGGCTGCCTCGGAGTGGTTTTTCTCATCTTGAGTTTCCACTTCATTAATAAAAATTCTTGTGTTGTTTATTTTCCGCATTGGTTATTTTTTTTAACACTTTGTGCACACACTTGCTGTTTATTTTAGAAGTCAATTTCATTTTTCATAAGTAAAATTAATGTGGCTCATCCGGACGCCTGACTTAATGTGTCCAGACAGCTTGCAACGAGTGGCACATGCCCACTTAAACGGCCTGCACAGTGGTTAATGCCCGTCCGGATGGCCTCCTTAATGGGCGCGCGTCTGCACGGCTTGTGATGCACGTCCGGACGGGGTCCGTTTTAAAGAGGGCAGAGTGCCCTTTTCTTCTCAGCAGCTCCGAAATTCTCTCTTATTTTTATATAGTTTTTCACCTAAAAACAGTGATATCTTGAAATCTAGCCATCCAATCTTAGATCGGATTTTGATAATGTAATCCTCGAAGCCTGATCGACGTTTTGAGGTAAATCTTTAAACTCTCAATTTTTGGAGATTTTTAATAAATCTGTTAGAAATGAGTTTAACTTGGTATTTTGTCTAGATTTTGTATCGTTTGGAGTTGCTTTGAGCTTCCCGAGCATTTGGTCTTGGCGAGGTGAATTTTTGGTAAGTTTTCATAGACCCTAGTTTTTGTGTATTTTGTTAGAGTGTTATTTTATTGTGATTAACCCCATGTAATGCTTATGGGTTAGCAATATTGTGGTTATTAAAGTGATTTGAAATTATGGATTTGTAATGTGGCTTTTGAGCGATTCAAAATGCTACCTAGTTGATGATTGGTTAGAATGCTAATTAATGCAGTGTATTGTATTTTTAGCCGCACTTTACTGTTGAGCTTAGAGTCGTTTGGAAATTGGGAGTACAAGCGATCTGAGGTGAGTATTCTACTCACTAAGAAAATATATTTTTATATATTATGGATTTGTAAAATATATATTGTTTTATAATTCCGAACCGACCATATGATGAAATATGTGTTATGTATAATTTGATTAGTTTTGATTATGTTCAAATTATATCAATGATGTTTAAGAATTGATGCGTGAGTGAAGTGTGTTGAATTGATTTAAAGTGTTTGAGTGTGTGATGCAATTGGGATTTAAATTATGCAAATTGTTTGAGAACATGTCATGTTGAAACTGTTTATGTTTTATGAAGAAACTATGATTTGAATGATTTCAAAGTGTTGATGAAATGTTGGATTTGTTTAGTTTTAAGAGGACATGATTTAGCAACTGCATGATTTTATAGCATGATACAGTAGTGAAACATATACTGGTCCAGCACAGAGCATTGAGCATATAGTATAGAGCATACATACAACAACAGTACAACAGTAAGAAAATGTAGTAAACACAGTTAAACAGCAGTTATCAGCATCATGGGGGATCTAGGCCCAGTAAACCCAGTTTCATGAGAATAGCATATATAACATTGTTTCATGAGTGTGATGTTTTTATGATATGAGTAGTTTTTACTAAACGTGTTGGTATGCATAAGTGTCTTAAATGAAAAGTGCTTATGTATATTTCTATCGGATGGTTGCATGTGTTTAAGAATCATTAAACTTGAAAGTACATGGATTCATGATTGCTCAGGTGTGAGTAATGACATGTCTATGAGTAAGAAGGTTGACTGTTATTGTTCTTCAGGAAAGACGTGTTCGCATAATTGAGTTGGATTACGATTAGAGATGGTGTTGCAAGTATTATGTTGAAGGATGATATCCTAGTATGGAAGAGTAGGATGATATCCTGTAGACATGATATCTGTAATGGAATGATCATGTGTACATATGTCTGAGCCACCATTCAAAAGTATTATTATAGAGGGGTCTATATGTAGTTGCTTCCAAGGAGGGATGACTGGAACTTCTACATATGTTCACAGCTATATAGTATGTTTTAAATGCTTTCTAGATAGTCAGTGTTTATTGTATTAGTCATTGGTAAATTGTGGCTGATATAGTGCTCGCATGACTAAAAATAAAGTAAAGGTTTGTTCTTTGTGAAAACTCAGTGTTAGTTTTTGTGTTGGCTGCATTTTGTTGGACAAAATCACTTCTTTGTAATGAGGCTTTTAAATAGGGATTCCGCTATTCAAAGTACTTCCAGAAGATTCTACACAGTCTACAAGTCAGAAAAATTGGATCCCTTGCAGCCTTTCGGATGACATGATACACCGTCTGGATGCCCAACTGTCCAAAGCATCATCCGTCCGAACGACGAGAACTTTCCGTCCAGACCTTCCTCTATGTTGAGAAGCTTCGAACTGCTCTAGCTTGCATCCATCCGGACACTTCAGCTACATGTCCCGATGACACTTAGTGTTCGACCATCTATGGGATTTTCTTCCAAAACCCAGATATGGGAAGATCATTGCAACCGTCCGGACGATGTGGATTCCGGTCCGGACGCGCTCATCCATAAGGCAAGTATCACATTCAAAATTTAGACGTCCGGACGACAGTCTTCATGGTCTAGACCCGTGAGCTACTTATATGGAAATTGCATGCATCTAATCAACCGTCCGGATGCCCAAGAATGCCGTCTGGACCCGCATGCCAGAGACTCCAATTCTGACTAGAATTAAGGCTTCTAAAGCCTATAAATAAAAGGCTCTAGGCATGCATTTTGTACAGAATTCGATAGTGAATTCCTTATAGCTTAGAGAGGGTGTTTAGGGAGATATTGAAAATCTGCTAGCTCTCTAGCTTTTACCAATGTGTGATTTGATCAGCTGTGAAGTCTATCTTAGGGGTTGGCCCTAAGGTAAAGGATTCCATTGAAGACTCCTTCAGGTAGGAGACCTGGTTGGGAGGCATTCTTGTTGGGTTACACATTAGAGTTCAAGTTACGACCACTGCATCAGGGGTATGTGAGTGCTACTACTTTGTAACTAGCTTTGTCTTCTGAAAAATAGATATCCTGGGTTTGGCTGCCTAGGAGTGGTTTTCTCTTAATTGAGTTTCCACTTCGTTAACAAAATTCTTGTGTCTTATAAATTCCGTATTGATGTTATTTTGTTAACACTTTGTGCACACACACACTTGCTTTATAATAGAAGTCAATTTAATTTTTCACTCAGTTAGTTTAATATCACTGAGGTCTTAGTATGTTTTATACAGAGACGGTGGACTCGGTCTTTCACCTATGCAGATGTGTATACCACCACAAACGTGTAGTCGATATTCCTAAGATTACAGGTACTCCTGAGGCAGAAGATGATTCGGTAGCGTTCTATTTGGGTTACTACGATTGAAGCCTTTAGCAACAGTCATAGTGGGATGGACTATGGTGTCTTTATTTTGTGTACTTTTGTATATGACTTGTACGTATGTGTCACGTATTCTTTTGTATAAGCCATTCTTTTGTAATAGTTATATGTTATTAAACCTTAAACAGTTAGACATGTGTTATGGCTCACTTTTGTATAAACAACAGGTTTATTTATAGTTATGCTTATCCTCTATGTTTGATGGTATCATGATGTATTCAACTATAGATATAACTCTGTATATTAAGTGCATGTTATAGGGCATGTGCCATATTGTTGGCTGAGCGACACATAGTCGTGCCACTGTGAGACTCGTTTTATGTTTGTGCTAAAAAAAAAAAGGAAAGAATAAAAAAAAACGGGGTCATCACAATGGCAACACGTCCGGAGGCTCTTCAAAGTTCAAGAAGATTCCAGTTTTCCTTTGCAGACAAAGATTAGCAAGACAGCCTGCATCCGTCTTGACAATAGGGTAACACTGTCCGAACGTGGTCCTTGATAAGCAAATTACGTGCAGACAAATTGCAACCGTCCGGACTCTAGGGCAACACCGTTAGGACGCGGCCTTAATAAGGAAAGTGAAAAACGGGAATTGACTTCTAAAAAATAAATAGCAAGTGTGTGCACAAAGTGTCAACAAAAATAACAATGCGGAAAATAAATGACACAAGGAATTTTGTTAACGAAGTGGAAACTCAAGATGAGAAAAACCACTCCGAGGCAGCCAAAGCCATGATATCCACTATTCAGAAGACAAAGCTAGATACAAAGCAGTAACACTCACATACCCCTGATGCAGTGGTCGTACCTTGCTCTTTAACGTGTAACCCAACAAGAACACTTACCAACCAGGTCTCCTACCTAAAGGGGTCTTTAATGGAATCTTTTACCTTAGGGCCGACCCCTAAGATAGACTTCAGTTGTAGTACAGCAGAGCACACTTACAATGGCTTGAGAGACAAATCAGCTCCAATAATCTTACAAATAACTCTCCAAGCTCTGATGGAATTCAATACCTAATTCTTGCAGTTCTCAATGCCCAGGGGCCGCTATTTATAAGCTGAGGTTCAAATGGGCGACTGCTGTAAAATATATGGGCTTCGTCCGGACGGTGGACATGAGCCGTCAAGACGGACAACTGTACGACCAAAATTTCTGAGATTTTCGTTGAAAATCTTTCCTGTTTGAGAGCCACGTCCGGACGGTGAGACACTGTCGTCTAGACGGTCGCACGTCTGCTGCAAGTAATTTCCATATAAGGCTTCGGGCATCTGGACCATGGGGGATGGCCATCCGGACAGTTAATCTTCAACATGCAATTTCCATATTTACTGTGCGTGCGTCCGGACCATGAAAGGTACGGATCCGGACGGTTGAAGTCGAATCCATAATTTACATATCTGTTGAACGCGCGTCTGGACCATGCTAACAGAAGTCCAGACGGTTGAATTTGAATTACAATTCGTACCTTAAGGAGAAGCGCATCCGGACGGAAATCCACGTTGTCCGGACGGTTGTAGCAATCTTCCCATATATAATTTTGGAAAGAATCGGAAGCTTGATCGAATACTGAAGGGTGTCTAGACGGGCTGCTGAGTGGTCCGGACGGATGCAAGTTGGAATAGAAGCTTCTCGATATGTGAAGGGTCTGGACGGAAATGCACGTCGTCCGGACGGATGATGCTTGGTCTATCGGGCATCCAGAAGGTATGGCACGTCGTTTGGACGGATGGAACAGTGGACAGATGGGCGTCTGAACGGGATGGCACGGTCGTCCGGACGGTTGACAGCATCTTTACATACAAGTGATTTTGTCCAACTAGAATGAAGCCAATTACAACCTAACAAACTCCCCCTTTGGCCATTCTAGGACAAAAATCACTTAACCGGTTTAGAAATACATTCCCGGTCCAAAAATAAAAATTACTCCCCCTTTTTGTCACAAAGGGACAAAGGGTAAAACAGAGTAATAAAAATTACAACACGCGGCAATAAAAATTACTCCCCCTAACGGTCTCAGAAGGACCAGGGTAAACAGAGTAATATATGTCAAAGAGTTTAACAAAACATAGTAAAATATAAATCAAATGTCGCAAACAAAAAAAATAAACTCAATCATCCTCTGCCATAGGTGTAGTCCTAGGCGCATCATCCTCATCATCACTACTGCCAAGATGACGATACTTGAGGCACTCCCTGAGATCCAGCTGGTTCTGCTCAACCCTCTTGTTGATGGAGTGCACCTCTTGCTGCATAGAGGTGATGGACTGCTGCATGGAGCTCATGCCACCCTGAATGGCAGCTAAGGCCTCCATTATCTGTGAAAAGTTGATCTCCGGCTCTGAAGGCGGGACTGTCTAAGAGGATGAAGCTATGTCTGGAAATCCGACTGGCATGGCAGCAGGGATGGGCACCTCATCATCGGAGTCATCTCTCCACAGCTACGCATTAGAATTCATCAAAGTCTGCTTGCTGATGGGCTGCTGAATCTTCATCTTCAGTTCTCCAGTAATGTTGATGCCCGACTGAAGAATGATCTGAGTGAGAAGGCAGCCAAAGGGGAGACCGGTATTGATGTGAACCTCGTCAAGAATAACGAGACCCAACAACGAAAGGGAACCCAAGATCGTTCTAAGGACAGATTCGAATGGAAAAACCTCGACCCGTTGTTTATGACAAACAAGAACCTCGGTATAAGGAAGACGCCACAAACGGTGGTGGAAATTCCGTTTGATAAGTCGAGATGAACGCCACGGGAAATCCCGATAAGTTCGAGTAGTTCTTCAAAGAACCAAAGAGAATAAATCTCACAAGTTTTAACAATATTCAATGTCTCTTCGATTACATGGTAGGTACACCTATTTATACAAGAAAATTACTTGGGAGAAAGTAGTTCTAATCCTAATAAGTAAACAAATCAATTCCTAGCAAGGAAAGAAAATAAAGTCCAAATCAATTCCTAGCAAGGAAAGAAAATAAATAAAGATCTTAGGTAGGTAAAGAAAATAAGTCTTGCAATCCGATCCTTCTAAATTAACGAACAATCTCAGCAGTTCTTAGCCTTGACCGGATCCTTCTAGAACTTGAATCAAGGTGACAATTCTTTGTTGCCCACGTGGATCATGCTCAATGGGCCTCCCCGAATTTGCTTGAGCCCATAACTCTTGGATGAGTCTGTTGAGCACATCCTTGAACTTCTTTGCTCGTGCTCTTGTAACCGGCCCAATTGGTACTTGAACGAGATCCTTCAAAGTGGTGCCTTGATCTCCATCAGGTATTACCCTCATCATGGGCCTCCAACATAACGCTCATAATATGCTTGCACAGGCAAAAAGGCAAGCGGAGATGGATGGCATAAACAAACTGGGCCTTCTTCAGAATCAGGTCACTACGCCTGACAACTGGCCAGAGGTTGTGCTGAACTATCTTGGCTAGCAAGCAATGAAAGGGTGACAAGGCGCCGATCTGGATGGTGGTAGCACGCTCTTCTCCCTGTGGGACTGCATGGAAGAACTCTTGATGAGTGCCAAATATTGTGTATTTGGACCCCTTGATTTGCGTTAGTTAGACCTTTGGCCTTGTTGTTTTCTGATGTTTTGGTTAGTTTTTGTGTTTTTGTGTTTTTGTGTTTTGTAGGTCAATAAGAGAGGAATGGCAAATTTCATGAGGAAATGCTTGGAAATTCAGAAGTCCTGGAAAGTCGATCGATTGAATTTTGCCCGATGTCGATCGATCGATTGTTCCTAGAACTGACTGTTGCAGAAGCGCGCCAGAACGCCCAATCAGGAGCTTCTCCATGACAAAAAGCAGTTCTCCCTCTGATTTTCGCAGTAGAACACGCTGGTTTTGTGACCTTGGTTGTCTCTAGCAAGAGAGGAACCCTAGAGGGGGTTAGAGGAGTCATTTTACATGGGTTTCTAACCCTAACCTCCTTCTATAAAGCCATAGCCATGCCTTCTTGTTGGGTGTGATCTCAGAATAGTAGCTAGGTTTAATTTCGTGCATTTTGTAGTTTATTTCAGTAGCTCTTATCTTTAGATACTTCTCTTTGTAAAGTTTTTCTTCTATTTTCATGTTTGTTCATCAAGTTCTTGTGGTGTTTTCAGTCATGGGAGGCTAGAACTCTCAACTAAGGTTGAGGATGAAACCTCACCATTGATAACACTCACACTTTTGTTATATTACTTGCACATTTAATGATCTATCCATATGTTGTTCAAGTTCCATTCACTTTAATGCTTTGTCTTTTGGAATGAATGCGGTTGGTGGTAGAAGTAGGACATTTAATGTGTTTCAACCGATCGATACATTGATTTATTGGTTTGAAGGAGTATATCCATTGTGATTTGTTCTTTGAATGGATACAATTGATGATTTGATTTCAAACAGGTACTTTTTGTGATTTGTCTTTGAGTTGGATTCATTTAATGGTTCTAAGATTTGTGGTTAAGAAACTTGAATGACACCTTAAGCTTAAATGTTCTTTGGGTGTTCAAGTAGAAACCAAGAGTGTGTGTTATTGGATTTGGTTTGGTGGATTCCTTAGCCTTAGTTCTTTTTTAACATATTTCATTTCATCATCTTTAACTTAGTGTCATTTTGCATGTTTAAGCCTCAAACATTTGGAACTAGGTTAAAATGAGGTTAATTAAACAAGACACTGATTTTTGACCATTTCCCTGTGGATTCGACCTTGCACTTGCATAACACTATATTGCAAACGATTCGTGCACTTGTGAGTACTCTTTTAAACTCACAATAACTCTCGGAAATCGTCCATAGAGGGACGAAGCACCACCTCATTATAAGGACTACCGGGGAGGTCAAGAACTGGTACTCTGATGAAGTGACTGATGATCTGGGGATCAACAGTGATGATATGTCCGTCAACAGTGGACTGCAGTACCAACCCATGATCATCGTCCTGCGCCACCTCTAGGTTAGCATAGAAGAGTCTGACAAGCCTGGTGAGGACAATGCAGACACATGTGTAGAGGTATCCCTAGTGGTAAGTCTGGATAGTTTCATAAATACTATCCAGCGGAGGCACCATGATGTCAAATCGGACCACATTGCACTCAGCAATGACTGTACGATCCATGATTTTGGCTAGGAGTGCACTCCTTTCTTCCTCTGTCCTCTGGCGGACCCTGCGCTGGGAACTGACTGCAGACATGATTCTGCAACAAGAAAAAAAACCAACAAGATTTGCCAGAAATAATCCAAAAATATTCTTGTTAGGTCACACAAAAATTATAACAGCAGTAAACAGAAAACAACATTATACAATCAAGCCCAACACAGCAGATATATGTATCTCATTATCTCAAAAAAAAATTCTAACAGTTTAAAAGTAATTAAACTGAAAAGAAAAAGATTGGAAAATACCTGGAATGTGAGAGTAATGCAGAAAAAGACAAAGAGGGATGAGATAAAGCCAAAAGCACTCAAGAAATAACTCACTAAAAGCCAAAAAGTGAGATTTTGGTGGGGTAGGGAGGAGAAATGGCGACCAGGGGTATATATAGCTCCTGTGGGGTCCCCATCCTGACGGTGAATTAATGTCGTCCGGACGCGCGCTGCCTCGAAACCATGCGGACAGGTCACGCGCGTCCTGACGATTTATCCTTACCGTCCGGCCGTTGGTTACAGTGCACGTCCGAACGTAACCTGATCCCTTCCGAACGACTAAGCTCTACCTGTTCGGACTCCAAAAAAAATATCATCCGGACTATGAAAATCCACCCGTCCGGATGCCAAGAGAGACCATTCAGACGCTTCACACTGAAAAATAGAAAACTGAAGAAAATTTACAAAAAATCAATTTTTCTCAAGTCAGTTTCAGAACAAGCATGTATAATCTACTGATAACACAATCATAGAGCATCCCAAAACTAAGCAGAGATAAAAAGGATAGTTGAGATGTTAATTAGCACAAACTTTTTCCTGGACATAGAAAATTCAAATAGACAACTTAACTCATGCAATGCGTGTGTGTGTGAAGACTTTAACCCACAAGGTATGACTATCACAGATATGACAAAGAGCAACCAGATTTTCTAGACAAGAGAAAAAATCAATGGAAGATTAGTCAAAAGTCAAACCTTATAACTTACTAGGGCCTAGTCACCCTCATTTGATACACTCCCCCTAAGATGCAGCACCTAAATGTTTTACTTGTACCATGAAGGACAAAGTAAATGTTTTACTTCCACGTAAAGGGCAAGGCATATAGCAAAATCAGCACATAAGCAGTGAACACACAGTTAAAGCACATAATTCATATGATTGACTGCTTGATTCTTATGGTGCTGCAACCTAGAGAGAATGCCAGAGTTTTTAGGTTCTAGGTTCAACTAGCATGTGGTCAATTTGGCCATCTTATCAAAGACCTCTTCTCTTATCCAAAAATTCTAGAAACACGAAGTCAGAGAAGGAAAGATGTACCTTTAGGGGAGTCATGGATAATGCACATTTTTCATCGCATGAGAAAAGAAGCTATCCTATTTTTGCATATGCAGGAAAACACTTGGCAAATTATAGTCAGAAACTCTCAAATAGATCTAAGCAAAGTAAATTAATACCCAAAGAATTGAGATATCAGGAGAAAACACATGCAATTATTTGATATGCCAAGAGAAAAATATCCTGCAAATTCTCCCCAAATTTTTTATTATTTTTTTATATTATTAAAAAGAATGCAATATGGAAAAACATCATATGCAAGGAAAGATCAAACCTGATCATTCCAATACAGAAAAACAGTCGCTTAACCTGCTTTTTCTGTCATCCCCAACAAGTACCTGCAAAATTCTCTCAAGAGAAATAGGGGCCAAAAACACAAATGGTTCTTAGATTGCATGAAATATAGTAAATAAGAAAAGCAATCAAACCTGATACCGTAGGATTAGGAACCAAATCCTAGGCATGAACACCTGAACCTGCTAAGTGCGTCTGTTCCCCCTGGTGATTGTCCTTCTTGACCCAAGCCTGCCTTCCTGTAGGTGGTTGCTGGCAGGACTGCATCGTCCACTCCATCATGCTCTGCATCCAGATAGGTAGCTCACTGTGGTACTGTTCTTATTTCACCTTCTGAGGCCTCCTAAATTGCTTGGATTTGTTCTTGGAGTTGCCACTGTGATTTGTAGGTACAAATCGTGGCTGAGGCCACTGATGTTGAGATGCCCGATATCGTGTTGCAAGAGACCAAGGAGCTTGATGGTATGACGCCTGATACCATGGAGTTTGAAACTAGGCCGCAGGTCTAGTGCCATGATTAGCCTGTCGAGGCACTTCTTTCTTGGCAATGGCTTTCTGAGCTTTGAGGGGGGAGCACTGAGGCCGAACATGCCCACTAAGACAGCAGTGATGGCATATGGGAGGTCTTCTAATGGAATGAGGCTTCTGAGTGCCTGGGACATCATCATTGACCTTGTCCTTCCCTTTATCTTCAACAATGGGAGGAGGCTTTGGGACTGTAGGTTTCACAAATACAGTCTTTGAAGTAGAAGGAGCATCACAAGAGGGAGCTACATACCCGAGACCGGTCTTGTCAGTTGGGCTCTTCTAGATAGATAGCATTCGAGTCAGCTTATCATCAGTGACTCTTTCTAACTGGAGCAGAATCTCTAGCAGCTTCTTTTCAAGCTCTTGTATTCTGAGTAGCAAAGAACTCTTCTCAGTCTGCAAACTGTTCAGATCATAGAGGTGCTGCTTACGACCTTCCCTCAGCTTCTCATACTCTATGTAGAGTGTCTTGTAAGCCTCATTGAGCTCTTCCCTATTATCACTATGCTCTGAATAATAAGAGTCTGCTTCTTCAGCATGTTGGGCTACAAAGGCCAGAAATTTCTCAGACTCTGGAGCTTCTTCTTCTGACTCATCACTGAGACTCACATTGTATGCCTTCCCTTTTCCCTTCTTAAGGTTCCCGCAATTGGCTCGGATGTGCCCAAAACTTGAGCATTCAAAACATCTGGGCCCTCTGGGATCCTTCTTTTCTTCTTCCTCAGGTTCAGCTTCTCTGGGAGCTTTCTTCACTTTTTCAAAAAACTTATTTTAGAATCGATCATCTCTCATCAGTCTTATGAAGTTCTTGGCTAAAATAGCCACAGCTTTTTCTTCCTCCTCAGAGTCATCTTTAGATGAAGCTTCTACCTTCTTCTTGGAAGCTTTCAGGGCAATGGTCTTCAACTTCTTAACAGGGGGCAGAGACAACTCATACGTTTGAAGAGATCCCACCAACTCTTCAATCTTCATCTCTTCTAGATCTTTGCTTTCTTCAATAGTGGTTACCTTGATTCTGAAACGCTCAGGCAAAGATCTTAGAATCTTTCGGATGAGTTTTACATCCAAGATAGGCTTCCCAAGACTCACCATGGAGTTTCTCAGGTCACTCATCTTTGAGTAAAACTCTCCAAATGTCTCATCTTTCATCTTAATTTCTTCAAATTTTGAAATCAACATTTGAAGTTTGGAAGATTTTACAAGTTTCGTGCCTTCATATGTTGTTTCCAAAATTTACCATGCTTCTTTAGCTAATTCGCAATTTGAAATTTTTGCGAATTCTTATGGAGAAAGTGCTTGGCACAGAGCATGGAGGGCTTTATCATTTGAAAGACGTGCATTTTTCTGACGGACTAGTTCGAGTGCTGCATCCTCTTATTTGGTCCAACCAGTTTCAACAATAACCCAGCAGTCAATAGATTTTAGAAAGAAACGCATGCGTGCCTTCCAATAGACATAGTTCGTACCATCAAAGGCAGGAACAGAATTAACAGTTTGAGACATTATAATAAATAGAAGTAAAAAAAAAATAAAAAACACTCAAGAAATTAATCTTCTCAGAGTGTACCAAGCTCTGATACCAATTGTGTTAGTATTTTGGCCTCATTCTGTGTTTGGACAAAATCACTTATATGTAAGGATGCTGCAAACAGGGATTCCACTGTTCAGAGTGAAGTCAGAAGAATTTCAAAGTTCCCTATCAGCCGTCCGGACGATGTGTCATCCCGTCCGGACGCCAGACACTCTAGCATCATCTGTCTGGACGACGTGCTTCTTCCGTCTGGACACTTCACTGTATCGAGAAGCTTCTGTGCTAGCTTGCTCCGTCCAGACGTTTCAGCAGCACGTCCGGACGCCTATCAGTTCTCGAACGGTTCACTGATTCTTTCCAAGTTCCAAGAAAGGGAAGATCAATCAACCGTCCGGACGATGTGGTATACCGTCCGGACGTGTATCTCCGTAAGGCAAGAATCACAGTTCAAAATGAACCGTCCGGACATTAGACAGCTGTGGTCCGGACGCTGGTGCATCGTATATGGTAACTGACGATTCGACTTCAGCCATCCGGACGTCTCCTCCTTATGGTCCGGACGCACACGCATCAGATATGGAAATTGCGTGCTGAAGTTTAGCCGTCCGGATGCTCCTGCCTCTTTGTCTGGACACGGGAAGCCTGTTATGGAAATTACTTGCAACGGACGTGCGTCCGTCCGGACGATCGAGCCATCCCGTCCAGACGATGTTCTTATACAGGAAAGATTTCTCCGCGAAAATTTTGGAAAATCCTGTCCGGACAGTCATGGTCCACCGTCCGGACGGCTCACAGGCTTATTTTGCCTGACGCTCATTCTGACCCCCAGACTATAAATAGGGGTCCTTAGGCACTTAGAGCTGCAAGAATTCGGTGTGAATTCCATTAGAGCTCGAGACGTGTTATTTCCTCTAGAGCCATTTTTCAAATGTGCTGCGCTATAAATCGAAGTCTATCTTAGAGGTCGGCTCTAAGGTAAGGAGTTCCATTGAAGACCCCTTCAGGTAGGTGAACCTAGTTGGGAAGCGTTCGTGTTGGGTTACACGTCAGAGATCAAGGTACGACCACTGCATCGGTACATGTGAGTGTTACTATCTTGTATCTAGCTTTATCTTCTGAATAGTGGAATTGCTGGGTTTGGCTGCCCCGGAGTGGTTTTTCTCTTAACTGAGTTTCCACTTCGTCAACAAAAATCCTTGGGTCATTTACTTTCCGCTGTGCCTTAATTTTTGTTGACACTTATGCACACACATTACTTTTAGAAGTCATTTAAATTTTTCAAATTGAAAAACGGAAATTGACTTCTAAAAAATAAATAGCAAATGTGTGCACAAAGTGTCAACAAAAATAACAATGCGGAAAATAAATGACACAAGGACTTTTGTTAAAGAAGTGGAAACTCAAGATGAGAAAAACCACTCCGGGGCAGCCAAACCCAGGATATCCACTATTCAGAAGACAAAGGTAGATACAAAGTAGTAACACTCTGTTAGTTTTTGTGTTGGGTGCATTCTGTTGGACAAAATCACTTTTATGTAATGTTGCTGCTTTCACAGGGACACTGCTTTATCCAGAGTCTACTCTTCAGCTATGTTCGTCGAGAAGATTCTGTGACGTTTTCAAGGATTTATTTCGGTTCCCTGTCAGCCGTCCGGACGACGTGGTATTCCGTCCAGACGCTCATCAGTTAGCAACATCCGTCCGGACGACGAGATCTTTCCCTCCGGATGCCCATCAGTGTCTAGAAGCTTCAAAAAGTTCAAGGTTTCATCCGTCCGGACGTAATGGCAAATCATCCGGACGCTCTTCAGAGTTCGAGAAGATCCTAGTGTTCCAGCGTATTCGTCCGGACAACGTGGTTATACCGTCCGAACGACATTCAGTGTTTGACAAGAATTAGGGTTTCTGCCTCAAGACACAGTTATGGGAAGACGGCTGCTACCGTCCAAATGATTTGTGATCCCATCCGGACGATGTCCTCTATAAGGCAAGAACGTGCATACCAAGTTCTACCGTCTGGACGTCATCCTTCATGGTCCGGACGACCAAGCTTCATATATGGAAATTGCGTGTACCAGTTAAACCGTCCGGACGACCATCCTCCTGGTCCGGACGCTCCAAAGCCTTATTATGGTAATTACGTGCAGCCAAAGTGCAACCGTCCGGACGCTAGGGCAACACCGTCCGGACGGGGCCTTGTATGGAAGCTTTCAGTGCTACTTTGGAAAGGCGGTTGCAATTGACCGTCAGGACCCTCGGTCAAGCAGTCTGGACACCCTCGGGTATTTTGGTCATAACCTTTTATTCAAATATCAGATTGGGACGAAATTGGCGTCATTGGAAAGCTAAGAAAAAGTTATTTAAATTGAATGTTCGGACGGCCATTAATAGCACAGTACGAATGGAAATATTTGCCCGTCCGGACAGCCCTGTGAAAAATTCCAGAATTACTTTCTGGACAAGAAAAACTTGGCCTGTCCGGACGGCCCTGGCTCCCATCCAGACACGCGTGCCACTAACGCGTTTTTGACCTAATTCAGAGCTCCCAAAGCCTATAAATAAGAGGGTCCAGGCATGCTTTCAACATTGAATTCGGTGGTGAATTCTCTACAGCTTAGAGAGGGCGTTTAGGGAGATATTGAAGATCTGCTAGCTCTCTAGCTTTGCCAAGTGTGTGATTTGATCAGCCGTGAAGTCTATCTTAGGGGTTGGCCTTAAGGAAAAGGATTCCATTGAAGACCCCTTCAGGTAGGAGACCTAGTTGGGAGGCGTTCGTGTTGGGTTACACGTTAGAGAGCAAGGTACGACCACTGCATCAGGAGTATGTTAGTGTTACTACTTTGTATCTAGCTTTGTCTTCTGAATAGTGGATATCCTGGGTTTGGCTGCCCCGGAGTGGTTTTTCTCTTAATTGAGTTTCCACTTCGTCAACAAAATATTTTTCTCCTTTAATTTCCGCATTTAATATTTTGTTGTACACTGTTCACACACACTTGTTAAAATTAGAAGTCCTTTTATTTTTCACAATCACATACCCCAGATGCAGTGGTCGTACCTTGCTCTCTAACGTGTAACCCAACACGAACGCT
Source organism: Alnus glutinosa (assembly GCF_958979055.1). Taxonomy (NCBI): domain Eukaryota; kingdom Viridiplantae; phylum Streptophyta; class Magnoliopsida; order Fagales; family Betulaceae; genus Alnus; species Alnus glutinosa. The sequence continues at coordinate 10,227,049 of NC_084898.1, read as the reverse complement.
TCCCAACTAGGTCTCTTACCTGAAGGGGTCTTCAATGGAATCCTTTACCTTAGGGCCGAACCCTAAGATAGACTTCAGTTGTAGTACAGCAATAGCACACTTGCAATGGCTTGAGAGACAAATCAGCTCCAATAATCTTACAAATAACTCTCCAAGCTCTAATGAAATTCAATACCGAATTCTTGCAGTTCTCAATGCCTAGGGGCCTCTATTTATAGGCTGAGGTTCAAATGGGTGACTGCTGTAAAATATATGGGCGCCGTCCAGACGGTGGACATGAGCCATCCGAATGGACAACTGTGCGACCAGAATTTCCAAGATTTTCGCTGAAAATCTTTCCTGTTTAAGAGCCGCGTCCGGACGGTTGCAACAATCTTCCCATATATAATTTTGGAAAGAATCAGAAGCTTGATCGAATACTGAAGGGCGTCCGGATGGGCTGCTGAGTCGTCCGGATGGATGCAAGCTAGAACAAAAGCTTCTCGATACAGTGAAGGGTCCGGATGGAAATGCACGTCGTCCAGACGGATGATGCTTGGTCTATCAGGCATTCGGATAGTATGGCATGTCGTCCGGACGAATGGAACAGTGGATAGATGGGCGTCCAGATGGGATGGCACGGTTGTCCGGAAAGCTAATAGGGAACCGACTTTTCTGACTGCAGAATCTTCTGAAACACTTCTGAATAGCGAAATCCCTTGTAAAAACAGTATCTTTACATACAAGTATTTTTTCCAACCAGAATAAAGCCAATTACAACCTAACAGATAGCGTAAAGCACGGTATGGAAGGCAGTTGCAGTTATCCGTTCGGACGCACTTAGCTTCTGCCTGGATGCGACCTAGAGAAGTACGTTTCAGATTCGACTTAGGTTTTCTTAAGCCTATAAATAAAGGCCTCTAAGCATATAAAAATTATGAATTCAGTATTGAATTCATCTGTACTTAGAGAGGGTGTTTACGTAGAAATTGTGAAGATCTACTAGCTCTCTAAAGGTTGCCGGTGTGCTGTTACTTTGTTCATGTGAAGTCTATCTTAGGCAGGAGCCCTAAGGTAAAGGAATCCATTGAAGACCCCTTCAAGTAGGTGACTTGGTTCGGAGGTGTTCACGTTGGGTTACATGTCAAAGTATAAGATACGATCGCTGCATATTGGTATGTGAGTGTTACTGTCTTGTTACTAGCTTTGTCTTCTAAATAGTTGAATTCCTGGGTTTGGCTGCCCCAAAGTGGTCTTTCTCTTAATTGAGTTTCCACTTCGTTAACAAAATATATGTATCATTTAAATTCCACACTTACGATATTTTGTTACACATTGTTCACACACACACCATAATTTAGAAGTTTTTATATTTTTCAATTGGTATCAGAGCGGATACACTTGTGTTTGGATTAATTTTCTGAGTGTGATCCATATTTTTGTGACTTCTTTTATCATAAATGAAAACTGAAATTGACTTCTAAATAAAAGATAAGTGTGTGCGCAAAGTGTCAACAAAAATAAGCACAGCGGAAAGTAAAAGACACAGAGATTTTTGTTGACGAAGTGGAAACTCAATTAAGAGAAAAACAACTCCGGGGCAGCCAAACCCAGGAACTCCATTATTCAGAAGACAAAGCTAGATACAAGATAGTAACACTCACATATACCCGATGCAGTGGTCGTACCTTGCTCTCTGACGTGTAACCCAACACGAATGCTTCCCAACCAGGTTTCCTACCTGAAGGGGTATTCAATGGAATCCCTTACCTTAGGGCCAACACCTAAGATAGACTTCAGATGTGGCACAGCAACAGCACACTTGAAATGGCTTCAGAGGAAATATCACGTCTCTGAGCCGTTGTGGAATTCAATACCGAATTCTTCTACTTCTCAATGCCCAGGGGCCTCTATTTATAGGTTGGGAGCTCAAATGAGCGTCAGGCAAAAAATAGCTGGGTGCCGTCCGGACGGTGGACATGGGGCATCCAGACGGACAACTGTGCGACAAGATTTTTCGAAAATTTCACTGAGAAATCTTTCCTGTTAAAGAGCCACGTTCGGACGGTCGCACGTCCGCTGCAAGTAATTTCCTTATAAGGCTTCCCGCGTCTGGACCATGGGGGATGAGCGTCCGGACGGCTGAACTTCAACACTCAATTTCCATATCTACTATGTGCGCGTCCGGACCATGAGAGGTAGTCGTCCGGACTGTTGAAGTCGAATCGACAATTTCCATATTAGTTGCACGCGCATCCGGACCAAGACTGACAGACGTCCGGATGGGGATATTTGAATTGCGATTCCTGACTCACGGAGACGCGCGTCGGGACAGGATACCACATCGTCCAGACGGTCGAACGATATTTCCTTTATTGGAACTTGGAAAGAATCTGAGACTGGTCGAGTACCGAGAGGTGTCTGGACGTGCTGTTGAAACGTCCAAACAGATGCAAGCTACATAGAACCTTCTCAACACAGTGGAGGGTCCAGACGGAAGTGCACGTCGTCCGGACGGATGATGCTTGGTCTGACTGGCGTCCGGACGGTATGGCACGTCATCCGGACGGATGGAACAGTGGTTAGATGAGCGTCCGGACGGGATGGCTCGATCGTCCGGAAGGCTGACAGGGAACCGAAATCTTCGCAGTGCAAAGTCTTCTGAGAGAGCTCTGAATAGTGAAATCCCTGTTTACAGCATTTTTTCACATACAAGTGATTTTGTCCAAAACACAGAATGAGGCCAAAATACTAACAATAAATTCTTCTATGTTATCTGAAGAAAATTCTAATAACGAGCTTCTTGTGGAATTTCTTAAATTGAGTAAAATTTCAAAAAATTCCAATAAAGAACTCAAAATGGTTGAGCAACAAAAATCGTCTTTAATCATTAAACTGTCTGAATCACATGCTTTGATTAACTCTTTGAAATCTGAGAATACCTTGCTATTTAACACTAATGATACACTTGAGAATAAACTAAAAGACTCTGAAGATTTCTAGGAAAAATTCTCTGGTGATAATTTAAAAAGCACGCTTAGTATTCATACAAATATTTCTATCAAACCTGACTTGATTATTGATGATTTGAGTGCTTCTACTTCACATGCTTCTGATTCTCTTGTTATTAAGCTTGTGATAGTAGATATAGCTTGTTTAGATAATTCTGAAAATCCTTACTTAATTTACGATGAGAAGCCTAAGTCCAAGGAATCAGGAACACAAGGTAAGTTTGTTCCTACTTATCATAATTGTAGGAAGATTGGTCATATTAGACCAAATTGTTATTTGTTGAAATCCCAGGCCTTGGAATAAGCAGGTTGCTCCTAAAAAGGGAAATATTACGAAACCTTCTTTTGATAAATATGTCCCGCCCCATGGGAGACATTTGTTAGTATTTTATGTTGTCTACATTCTGGATGACAAAAACACTTTATGTAACAGTTGCTTTTTAACAGGATTATCGGTTCTATTCAGAGTCTTCAAGTAATATGGACAGTGTCTCATTTCATGCCATGTGTATGGTCACAATTTTTTAAGAAGATGTCCATGAAGATTTGACGCAGCAGGAATAGGAAAATAACATAAATAAAAATAAATCTACGTTAATTTAGAATCTCACCAAAATAACGAAGATGATAGGTTGAACCAGAGTCTCACTGGTATTAGCAGCGTCTCACCACCAAAAAGAAGAGAAATCGGATCTCAAGAAAACAACATATTTTTTTATTCCATCATAATATTTCATCAACCGAATACAAGAAGGGGATTAAATAGGATTAGAATAAAACCCTCATCCTACCCTAGTGGACTTACTTGCTGCCCACACATGTTACTATTAGCCGCCCCCCCTTATTGAATTTGACATAAAAATAACAGATACTTGCCAAACTGGGAAAATCTCTTATTGAACACAAAAATAAATAACGAAAACTTGCCTAATAACCAGATACTTGCCAAACTGGGAAAATCCCTTATTGAACACAAAATAAACCCTACAGTTGTTGACGCCGTCAATTAAATGACGCAGGACGAGACAAGAACAAATAGATTATTTAGTCAGTTTTAAATTATTTGTTTTATTTGTATTCAATAATGGGCTAGGCCCACTGTTGGAAATTTAAGTTTAAGTTATCTGTCATTTTAAAAGTGGGCTTGGCCCTTGGCCCAAAGTCAGTCACATTAGGGTTAGGGTTAGGGTTAGGGTTAGAGTGTCTATTTAAGCATAATGTTCTCTTGTAATATGACAGATTATGATTTTATAAAAAAACAGATGTTTTGTTTTGAGATGTGATTTCTCTTCTCTTTTGGGTGGTGAGACGCTGCCAATACAAGTGAGACTCTGGTTCAACCTATCTTCTTCATTATTTTGGTGAGATTCTAAATTAATGTAGATTTATTTTTATTTTTTTTGTTTTCCTATCCTCTGCTGCGTCTATTTTGGTATCAGAGCACAAAATCAATTGTTTTCTCAAACAATTGACGATCTGCCTCACCCAGTAACGATCCAAACATGAGTTATTGGCAACATCGTTACAGCAGCCGTTCATTTGAGTATACTCAATATACCTAACCAACATACAGGTATGCTCAGTACCCCCAACCGCAAGAATTTACCCAACTTGGAGATCTTTTTCTCTGTCAATTGGCAGACCAGTTACGCCACTGCAATGATTGTATGGACGATATACTCCATCACCTCCCCACCAGAAAACATCCTACCCAAACCCACAAACCCTTGGCACCGCTATGTGACAACATCGCACTGAAAAACCCACAACCACCGCCAATACCCAAATCCCAACCACCGTTGATACCCACAACGTGAAACCCACAAACCGAAAGACCTAAAGACCCACACCCCACCACCACGAAACAGCAAACCCAAATACCCATAGCCACCACCCAGAAAACATCACCCCCAGCTGTAAATCTACGCCATTCAGCCACCACAGTACCACCACTGATCAGCACCACCCACACCCATTCAGCACCCTCTGTTGTTCATGAACTAAATGAAACTGAAGCAAACACCCAAACTTAAAAGGAGACCCCAACACTCGTCCCACCACCACTGCCAATACCCCAAACCCAGCCACCGTTGATACCCAAACCACAAAACCCCCAATCCGAAACCAATAAACTCCTCCCCACACTGCAATCCATTACAGTACATGAAGTGGTGTCCCTACCCCCACCCAAAATTTCCTCTTTGCTCTGGCAACCTGTGCCGCCACCGATCCATGCCAAGTGCCATGTCCAAGAGTGTCGTGAGGCCACCAATCTCCATCGAGTTGCCCCTCGTCTGCGCTATCAACCGCTCCGCATGTTCTCCTCCGGCAGCATGAAGATTCAACAAATTTCTATTTTGTTTGGCGTCAAGAAAAGGGAAAAGGCCAAGCCATTTTGTGTGGTTCAAACAGCAAGGAGAAGAAGGGTTGTTTCCTATTTGTGGTTCAGGAAGAGGAATAAGAAAAAAATCAAAGACTTCTTGGTTTTGACAAGTCGTTCAGTTAGTCAAAGAGAAAAGAAAATGGTCAAAAAAAAAAAGAAAAAAAAAAGGGACTGCCAGCTGGTCAAAGCGTTGTGTGACATGTTATGATTATTTTCAAAGTTGCAGGTTGTTTGCATGTTTCACAAAAGCAAGAAGAAGAAATAGATAAAAGTCTTATTGGGCCTCTTACAACAATGTGTATAATTCTTCGGCCCATATTCAGCAGCAAATTCAAGAATAAAAGGAAAGTCCTTCTCAGAGTAACAAATTGGGCTTGGCCTGATGCATTCTCATCTATACTCGAGGACGAGTTCTTTTCGAAGAAGGGAAGAAATGACGCAAGACGAGACAAGAATAAATAGATTATTTAGTCAGTTTTAAATTATTTGTTTTATTTGTATTCAATAATGGGCTTGGCCCACAGTTAGTATTTAAGTTTAAGTTATTTGTCATTTTAAAAGTGGGCTTGGCCCTTGGCCCAAAGTCAGTCACATTAGGGTTAGGGTTAGAGTGTCTATTTAAGCATAATGTTCTCTTGTAATATGACAGATTATGATTTTATAAAAAAAAAACAGATGTTTTGTTTTGAGATGTGATTTCTCTTCTCTTTTGGGTGTTGAGACGCTGCCAATACTAGTGAGACTCTGGTTCAACCTATCATCTTCGTTATTTTGGTAAGATTCTAAATTAATGTAGATTTATTTTTATTTTTGTTGTTTTCCTATCCTCTGCTGCGTCAAGATTCCATGCAATTTCAAAGTCAGAACAGCCGGTTCCTATGCAACCATCTGAACGGGCCTTTGAAGGCATCAGGACGCCCCGCAGTGTCTAGAAGCTTCAACGTTGAAGAACGTCCTGACGTCAGGGCAACACCATCCAGACGCTAGGTCAAGCTATTCAGAATCCAAGTGAAGGATTTCATGTTCAGACACGAATCGGGAAACATCAACCATCCGGACTGAAGGGCAACACCATCCGGACGCTTTTCAGGTTTCCAGGAAGATTTCTACACACATCTCAGTGTTTTTATCATAACTATCTATTCGAGTATTGAATTGAGACGAAATTGGTGTCGTTAGAAAGCTAAGAAAAAATCCTACAACTTGAACACTCGGATGGTAAATAGAAACTTCCAGACAATCCACCGTCCGGACAGCCTGCAGAAATTTGAGAAATTTCAGAATTCCTTTCAAACACAGTTGCAAAAGACAGTCCGGATGAGGCTAACCTCTGTCTGGACGCTTGATAGTCAGAGTCAAAATTTCTGCAGATTTAGGGTTTCTTTAAGCCTATAAATAGAGGGCTCTAGGCTTGTAAATTGTATGAATTCTGTAACGAATTTCATAGTGCTTTAAGAGGGTATTTAGGGAGAATCGAAGATCCGCTAGCTCTTAAGCCGTTGCCAGTGTTTGCTCAATAGTTCGTGTGAAGTCTATCTTAGGGATCAGCCCTAAGGTAAAGGAATTCATTGAAGACCCCTTCAAGTAGGAGACTTGGTTGGGAAGCGTTCACGGTGGGCTTCGTGTTAGAGTTAAAGGTATGAGTACTGCATAAGGGTATGTGAGTACGAGTGTCTTGTAACTAGCTTTGTTTTCAGTATAGTAGATATCCTGGGTTTGGCTGCCCCGGAGTGGTTTTTCTCTTCACAACGTTTTCACTTCGTAACAAATATCTTGTCTTCTTTAAATTCCGCATTTAAGATATTTTGTTGCACACAAACACACACTTGGTTGTTAGAAGTCATTATTTTATTTTTCAATTGGTATCAAAGCTTGGTATACTCTATTTAAGATTTATTTCTTGAGTGTGATCTTTTTTCTTTTTTTTTTACTTCAATTTTTTTATATAATGTCTCAATCCCTTCATTGCATTCCTGCCTTTGATGGCACAAATTATGGGTATTGGAAAGCTCGTATGTGCTTCTTTTTAAAATCTATTGATGTTTGGCAAATTGTAGAAATTGGTTGGATTAAGCCAAAGGCTACAACTGCCGAACTATCTGTTGCTCAAAATAGTGCACGACTTTCCAATGATAAAGCCCTCCATGCTCTATGTCAAGCGCTTTCCCCATCTGAATTCGTAAGAATTTCAAATTGTGAATCCGCTAAAGAAGCATGGCAAATCTTAGAAACAACATATGAGGGCACCAAACTTGTTAAATCTGTTAAGCTCCAGATGTTGATTTCTAGATTTGAAGAAATTAAGATGTTAGAGAATGAGACATTCGGTGAGTTTTACACCAGGATCAACGACTTGAGAAACTCGATGGTGAGTCTCGGGAAGAAGGTCTCTGATACAAAACTCATCAAAAAGATTCTAAGGTCTTTGCTAGAGCGTTGCAGGATTAAAGTAACTTCCATTGAAGAAAGCAAGGACTTAGATTCTATAATGATTGAATAATTGGTAGGATCTCTTCAAACTTATGAATATTCCCTACCCCCAATCAAGAAAGCAAAAGGGATGGCCTTCAAAGCAACTAAAAACAAATTCTCATCAAATGAAGACTCGGACAATGAAGAAGAGTTAGCCATGATCGCCAACAAGATCAATAAATTGATGAAGACTGATAAATTCATTGAAGGACTGAGGGAAACTCCCAGTGAAGCCGAGCCAGAAGAAGATCCAAGAGGTCAGAGATGTTGTGAGTGCTCTGGTTTTGGGCACATGAGACTGAATGTGCAAATCTTAAGCAGGCTAAAAGGAAGCCCTACATTGCAACTCCCAGCAATGAGTCTGAAAAAGAAGAAGAATCTCCTGAGAATTGTCTAACACGTGTGCTCCACGAGAAAACCAGGACAATCTTTACTACTCTGAGCATGGTGACGAAGAACTAAAAGAGGAATATTGTGTCATGTACATGGAACTCATGAAGCTGAGAGAGTCCAATCAAAAGAAGGTGATAAAGCTGAACACTATGAAGACAGAGAGAAACACATTACTTCAAAAGATCACAGACTTGGAAGATAAACTGGTGGATGCACAATTACAGTTGGAGAAGTTCTCAGCCAACAAGATAGCTCAGATGCTGACAGTTTAGAAGTGCTCATCTGACAAAACTGGTCTCGGGTATGTAGCTACTGATTCCTCCAACATTTCTTCTACTTCCAGAACCGTGTTTTTGAAGCCCTCAGGCTCAAAGCCTTGGAATGACAAAGGTAAGACTATTATGGTTTCTTGTGAGAATGATAATATTACTCCTGCAAAGTCTAAGCATTCTACAGAGAGAAGCCTACCTACATGTCATCATTGTGGGATGGTGGGACATATTAGACCAAATTGTGGTCAGTTAAAATTCCCAAGAACTTGGAATAAGAAGAATGCTCCTAAGAAGTGAAAAATAAAGTGACTTCTAATATAAAACAAGTGTGTGTGTGCACAAAGTGTTAACAAAATAATATCAATGTGGAATTTAAAATACACAAGAATTTTGTTAACGAAGTGGAAACTCAATAAGACAAAAACCACTCCGGGGCAACCAAACCCAGGATATCCACTATTCAGAAGACAAGACTAGTTACAAAGTAGTACCACTCACATAACCCTAATGTAGTGATCGTACCTTGCCTCCCAACCAGGTTTCCTACCTAAAGGGGTCTTCAATAGAATCTTTTACCTTAGGGTCAACCCCTAAGATAGACTTTAGATCAGCGCAGCAACAACACACACAGCAATTGCTTAAGAGAGACTAACTCAGCACAATAACTGTAATAACCCCGACCCCCTTTCGAGGGTAAAATAGTCTTTACCACCTATGAGAATGGATAACTAGACGAGATTAATAAACACCTGATTTTACATATGAATTTTTATTTCTTGATATTAATTCATATTTCTTGATATTAAATAACCACTCCTATATTTTATTAAAACACCTATTTTAATAAATTTATATCAATTTAAGTTCCACTTTTATATTTTATATTTATATTAAAATATGAGGATCAGATTTTATATTAAAAATATTAGATATCTGATTTTATTATTATTAAAATACCTATTTTAGTATATAAAATCCTAGCAGCCAAAGAATGAAACCCTACGCCTTATAAATACGTCCTTTAGCCGTCATTCGCTCTTCTCATCTCAAAATATTTTCATGAAAACCATCTCCCTATTCCTCTCTCGCAAGACGATCCGGCCACAATCTCTTTGTTTCTAGCCAAGAATCACAGCAGGTATATTTTCTTTCCCTTCTACCGACGTACCCTATCTGTAACTCTCCTATTACTTTTCTATTTTATTTTTTTTGTTTATTGATCTCCATATTTCCATATGATTAGACTTTAAAGTTTCTTGTCTTTCCTCTTATTGTTTCTTTTAACATCAAGTACTCACCAACCTCACGACCAAGTACTTCTTGGATTCTTTTTGTTTTGTCTTTTCCTTCTTCCCACCTACTATTTACATTAGGCTTGTTATTTATTAGTTTCTTTTTCTCTTCTAGCAGTGAAACGTAGGAGGTATAGCCTTCAAATTTTTAATCTTCTTTTCTTTTGGTTCTGGTCGGACAGCACATGCTTGATTTTGTCTTGTTGTGTATATCCCCCACTTTGCTCTTTCTTCTAAACAGCAAGTCTCGTCCCCTTATAATTCTTTTTTTTTTTCCTTTTTCCTTTTCGTTCCACTTACGGCAAACCATCAACCTTACTGAATCTTTGATTTATTTTCACTATTGCTGCTGCCGAACTGATGCTAATTGTATCAACAGCTTATTTTCTTGTTCTTTTCTATGAGTAACTGTAACACAGATGAGTCAAGCTTTTCGCTATTATAGAGCAAAGCTATCAATTTCCGTTCAGAGGGTGATGAGAAGGGTCATAAACTTTTGTTTTGATAATTTCCTATTGTATTACCTTTATGGAGTCGTATTTCTGATGTCAATAAAAGAAAACGTGTTATTACTTATTTAATGATTTAATTATTAGTAGAATAATTAATGTTGTTAAACATACCTAGAGAATCCATTCTCAGTAGGTTAGCAAGACAAATCCTAGTGGTGTTAGTGTGTAGTTTAGTGACTAGCACGAGGTATTGATTTATTTAAACCTGTACCAGGTGACTAGTTAGTAGTCGAGATAGTCCAGCGACTTATTGCAATCCGAGAGGTAAGGGATCCTCTACCCCTTTTCAAATTGTTTTATGTCATATTACTTTATCTTTTTTTTAAACATATTTGCAATTAATTGTTCTTGTTCTATATTTCAAATTATATTGATGCATGAAGGACTGTTTTAAAAATAGTTTTGAGATAAAAATTGTCGGTATAAATGTTAATCTTGAAATCACTGTTTTAAAAGAAGCTTTGGTTATAAAGGATTTTCTAATTATTCGTAAATTGTGTAGTTGGTTCCCGAGACGGGAAGTTACAGCTTTTTGAGATTAATGAGAAAAAGAGAGTAAAAACCCTCACACACGTTGCCTCAAGAGTTATCAAAGGAATAAGAATAATTTGTGAGAATGAGATTTTTATAAATGAGGCACGTTTATGGAGGAGACTATTATTTTGGCCCCAGATATATTCACAGAGATTTGCAGAGTTTAAGCTCGGTACCGTTGCTTGGATGGAAACGCAACCGCTCAAGGACTTAGAGGAAGCGGATCCATCCCTATGTCATGCTAAGTGCACTTCAATTAATTAGCTGACGGGGCAGGGCCTGTGGCCACAGTTTACCTGCCTGAGGTCGCAGTAGACCGCGCAACCCTAGTACACAGGGCGTAATAGTGTACATGGGCCCTATATATGAGAAGTCTTAATTGTTAACGGGTATTTTATGTGTTATGTAAAATGCCGAATTTTGATTTGTGTTCTAGAAATTTAGATTTCAAGTGTATTTTAATAATTGTTTTAAAGAAAATGAAGTAACTCAACCGTTTTATGGTTGAGGGTTACCTTACTGAGCATTTTTTGCTCACCCCTTATTTTGTTTTATTTTCAGGTTATGAGCAGAGAGACCTAGGCGGCTGGGATGGGATCTAGGCTAGCATTAGGACATTACATCTCAGTTACCTTAATAAGTGCACTTGCACAATAAATTTAGTTTTTCTTAAGAATTTTCAATTATTGAATCAAACATAATTGTTCATTTTGAAATAACTGTTTCCGCATTTATTAAAGCTCTGAGTTTTAAAATCTTTATTATTTTTGTTATTAAATTCAGCATATTAGCTAGGTTATCTGGCAGACCTTACGAATCTTTGCAGTTTGGTGTATAAAAATGGACGAACCTAACCCTTAGCGGTTTGGGGGCATTACAATAACTCTACAATAGAACTCTCTACACTAAGGAATTCAATATTCTTGTAGTTCTCAAGCCTAGGGACCTCTATTTATAGGCTACAGGTTCAAATGAGCGTCTGGCTTGAAAAACCTAGGCGTCGTCCGGACAGTAGACATAAGACGTCCAGACGGACAACTGTACGATCAGCTTTCCAAAATTTCACTGAAATTCTTTCTTGATTTGAGCCACATCCGAACGGTGTTGCCCTGTCGTCCGGATGGTCGCACTTCAGCTCCACGTAATTTCCATATCAAGGCTTCGAGCGTCCGGACCAGGGGAATGGTCGTTCGGATGGTTGATCAGATGCACAAAGTTTCCAAATAAGTAGCTCGCGCGTCCAGACCATGAAGGCTGACGTTTGGACATCTGAATTTATAATGCGCAACTTGCCTTATGGATGAGCGCGTTCGAACGGGAATCCACATCGTCCGGACGGTTGCAGCGATCTTCCCTTATCTGTGTTTTGGAAAGAAATCTTGTAGCTAGTCGAACACTGAATGTTGTCCGGACGTGCTGCTGAAACGTCCGGACTGATGCAAGCTGGAACAGTTCGAAGATTCTCGACATAGAGGAAGGTCTGGACAGAAAGTTCTCGTCGTTCGGACGGATGATGCTTTGAACAGTTGGGCATCCGGACGGTATATCACGTTGTCAGGACGGCTGCAGGGATTTGATTTTTCTATGTAGACTGTGCAGAATCTTCTATGTTAGTATTTTGGCCTCATTCTGTGTTTTGGACAAAATCACTTGTGTGTAACGATGCTCCACAGGGATTCTACTATTCAAAAATACTTCAGAGTCAAAAGATTTTCAGTTCCCTGTCAGCCGTCCAGACAATCGAGCCATCCCGTCCGGACGCCCATCTGCCACTATTCCATCCGTCCGAACAATGTGCCATACCTTCCGGACTCCAAACAGACCAAGCATCATCCGTCCAGATGACGTATCTCTCCGTCCGGACCCTGCACTGTGTCGAGAAGGTTCTATCCAGCTTGCATCCGTCCAGACGTTTCAGCAGCACGTCCGAAAGCCTCTCAGTACTCGAACAGTCTCAGATTCTTTCCAAGTTCCAATAAAGGGAAGATCGATCAACCATCCGGACGATGTGGTATCCCGTCCGGACACACGTCTCCTTAAGGCAAGAATCGCAATTCAAATATCACCGTCTAGACGTCTGACAGCTGTGGTCTGGACGTGCGTTCATCAAAGAAGGAAATTGTCGATTCAACTTCAACCGTCCGGACGACTGCCTTTCATAGTCCGGACGCACGCACATCAGATATGGAAATTGCGTGTTGAAGTTCAGCTATCCGGACGCTCAAAGCCTTATAAGGAAATTACTTGTAGCGGACGTGTGACCGTCCGGACGATGTGCCATCCCGTCCGGACGAGGCTCTTAAACAGGAAAGATTTTCCCGTGCAATTTTCAAAAAATCTTGTCGCACAGTTGTCCGTCCGGACGGCCCATGTCCACCGTCCGGACGGCGCCCAAGTATATTTTGCCTGACGCTCATTTGAGCCCCGAGCCTATAAATAGAGGCCCTTGGGCATTGAGAACTGCAAGAATTCGGTATTGAATTCCACAAGAGCTCAGAGAAGTTCAAGATCCCTCTGAAGCCGTTTCAAGTGTGCTGCGCTACAACGGAAGTCTATCTTAGAGGTCGGCTCTAAGGTAAGGGATTCCATTGAAGACCCCTTCAAGTAGGAGACCTGGTTGGGAAACGTTCGTGTTGGGTTACACGTCAAAGAGCAAGGTACGACCACTGCATCGGTACATGTGAGTGCTACTATCTTGTATCTAGCTTCGTCTTCTGAATAGTGGAATTCTTGGGTTTGGCTGCCCCGGAGTGGCTTTTCTCTTAATTGAGTTTCCACTTCGTCAACAAAAACTATGTGTCTTTTATTTTCTGTTGTGCTTGATTTTTGTTGACACTTGTTGCACAAACTTTATTTTTATAAGTCAATTTAAATTTTCAATTGGTATCAGAGCTTGGTACACTCTGAGAAGATTAAATTCTTGAGTGTCATTTATTTTTGACTTCTATTTGCTACTATGTCTCAAACTCTTAATTCTGTTCCTACCTTCGATGGTACGAACTATGGCTATTGGAAAGCTCGGATGTGATTCTTTTTAAAATCTATTGATTGTTGGAATATTGTTGAAATTGGTTGGACTAAACCAGAGGATACAACACTCGAGACAGTCCCTCTGAAAAACGCCCGACTTTCCAATGATAAAGCCCTCCATGCTCTATGCCAAGCACTTTCTCCATTAGAATTCGCCAAAATTTCAAACTGCGAATCAGCCAAAGAAGCATGGCAAATCTTGGAAACAACATATGAAGGCACGAAACTTGTTAAATCTGTCAAACTTCAAATGTTGATTTCAAGATTTGAAGAAATTAAGATGTTGGAAGAAGAGACCTTTGGAGAGTTTTACTCCAAGATGAGTGACCTGAGGAACTCCATGGTGAGTCTTGGGAAACCTATCTCGGATGTAAAACTCATCCGAAAGATTCTAAGATCTTTGCCTGAGCGTTTCATAATCAAGGTGACCACCATTTAAGAAAGCAAGGATCTTGAAGAGATGAAGATTGAAGAGCTGGTGGGATCTCTTCAAACATATGAGCTGTCTCTGCCCCCGGTCAAGAAGTTGAAGACCATTGCTCTAATGGCTTCCAAGAAGAAGGTAGAAGCATCATCTGAAGATGACTCTGAGGATGAAGAAAAGGTTGTGGCTATGTTAGCCAAAAATTTCAAAAGACTGATGAAAGATGATCGGTTCAAAAAGAAGTTTTCTGAAAGAGTAAAGAAATCTCCCAGAGAAGCTGAACCTGAGGAAGAAAATAAGAAAGATCCCAGAGGACTCCCGATGTTTTTAATGCTCAGGCTTTGGGCATATCCGGGCCGATTGCGGGAATCTTAGAAAGGGCAAGGGGAAAGCATACAATGTGGCTCTCAGTGATGAGTAAGAAGAAGAAGCTCTAGAGTCTGAAAAATTTCTGGCCTTTGTAGCCCCACATGTTGAAGAAGAAGACTCTTATTACTCGGAGCATAGCGATAATGAGGAAGAGCTCAAGGATGCCTACAAGACACTCTACATAGAGTATGAGAAGCTGAAGGAAGGCTGAAAGCAGCACCTGAATGATTTGAACAGTTTGCAGACCGAGAAGAGTTCACTGCTGCTCAAAGTACAAGAGCTCGAGGAAAAGCTACTAGAGACACAGCTCCAACTAGAAAGAGTTACTGATGAGAAGCTGACTCGTATGCTGTCCATCCAGAAGAGCCCAAATGACAAGACTGGCCTCGGGTATGTAGCTCCCTCTTCTGATATTCCTTCTTCCTCAAAGACTGTGTTTTGTGAAACCTACAGTCCCAGAGCCTCCTCCCACTGTTGAAGATAAAAAGAAGGAAAAGGTCAACGATGATGTTCCAGGCATTCAGGAGCCTCATTCCATCAGAAGACCTCCCATTTGCCATCACTGCGGTCTCAGTGGGCATGTTCTCCCTCAGTGCTCTCTCCTGGAAGCACAAAACGCCAAAGCCAAGCAAGAAGTGCCCAGACAAGCTCATTATGGCACTAGACCTGGGGCTCAGCATCGGACTCCATGGCATCAGGCACCTCACCAAGCACCAAGGTATCAGTATCAAGCCCCTTGGTCTCATGCTCCTCAGCATCAGTAGCCTCAGCAGCGGTTTGTACCAGTCAATCACAGTGGCACCTACAAGAGCAAAACCCAAGCAGTTTAGAAGGCCTCAGAAGATGAAAGAAGAGCAATACTCCAGTGAGCCTCCTATCTGGATGCAGAAACCACCCACTGGAAGGTAGGCTTGGGTCGAAGAAGGACAGCTACCACATGAGGGGGTACAGACGCACCTAGCAGTTTCAGGTGTTCGTGCCTAGGATTCAGTTCCTAATCCTATGGCATCAGGTTTGATTGCTTATTTTACTGTTATATTTGCAATCTAGGAACAAGTGGTATTCTTATTTTTGCCCCCTAGTTTGATTTGGAGACCTTTGCAGGTGTTTATTGGGGAAGACAGAAAAAGCAGGTCAAGCGACTGTTTTTCTGTACTGGCATCATTAGGTTTGATTTTACCTTGCATAAAAACCATATTGCATATTTTTTTAAAAAAAAAAACAAAAAAAAAAAAAATTGAGAGAATTTACAAGATAATTTTTTTTTTCTTGGCTTATTAGATCATTACATGTATTTTCTCTTGATATCTCAATTCCTTGGGTATTAATTTATTTTGTTTAGATATAATTGAGAGTTTCTGACTATGATTTGCCAAGTGTTTTTCCTGTATATGCAAAAATTGGATAGCTTCTTTTCTCATGCGATGAAAAATGTGCACTATCCACAGCTCCCCTATAAGGTACATCTTTCCTTCTCTGACTTTTTGTTTCTAGAAATTCTAGATAAGAGAAGAAGTTTTTTGATAAGATGACCAAATTGACCACATGCTAGTTGAACCTAGAGCCTATAAACTCTGGCACTCCCTATAGTTTGCAGCACCATAAGAAACAAGCAGTTAATCGTATGAAATCTATGCTTTACAGTATATATTTTCTGCTTAAGTGCTACATTTTCTTTATGCCTTGCCCTTTACATGCAAGTAAAACATTTACGTTGTCCTTCATGGTACAAGTAAATCATTTAGGTGCTGCATCTCAGGGGGGATGTATCAGATGAGGGTGGCTAGGCCCTAGTAAGTTATATGGTTTGACTTTTGGCTTATCTTCCAGTTATTTTCTCTCTTGTCTAGAAAATCTGGTTACTCTCTGTCATGTCATCGAAAGTCTTACCTTGATGGTTTCTGTCTTCACACACACACGCATTGCATGAGTTGAGGTGACTAGTTGAATTTTGCATGTGCAAGAACTTATTTGTGCTAATTGAATTCTCAACTCTCTTTTATATCTCTACTTAGTATTAAGATGCTCTCAGATTGTGTTATCAGTGGTTTATACATGCGTGTTCTGAAACTAACTTTGAAAAATTTGATTTCTGTGAATTTTTCTCAATTTTTCTGTTGTTTCTTTGTGAAGCGTCCGAACGGTCTCTATTGACGTCCGGACGAGTTAGTGGTCCGGACGGTACTCTTTTGGAGTCCAGACGGGAATGGAGCCAAATCGTCCAGACGGGACCTATTTGAGTTCAGACTCTCGCGGCAACCACCGGGCGGATGGTTAGTAAAACCGTCCTGACGCGCGCGACCTGTCCGCATGTTCCTAATGCTGCGCGCGTCCGGACGACGTAAATGCTCCGTCCAGACGGGGACCCCACAGAGGCTATATATACCTCAATTGACCGCATTCTCTTCTCCATACCCCACACAATCTCCTCTTTTTGGCATTTTGTAAGTGAGTGTTTTTGGAGTTATTGGAGTTTCATCATTGTCTTTTGTGCATTCTCACTCCATTCCAGGTATTTTTCTAGCCTCTCTCTCTCTATTTAATTTTGGAATTATGTGATGCATATCTATTATTTTTGGGAGTACTTGTGATGATTTTTTTTAGGACTAATATTGTGATACACTCTGCTTATATTTTTGCAAAAGTCCTTTTTACTGCTGTTATTCTGCCCAATATTTTTCATAATCTAACAAGAATATTATTTTGGATTTTTGCTGCAAATCTTGTTGGTTTTCTGTGCAGAATCATGTCAGCCGGCAGTCCACCTCCCAAGGTCCGTCAGAGGACTATGGAAGATAGAGCTGCAATCCAGGCAAAATTATGGACGGCACTGTCATTGCTGAGCGGAACGTTATTCGATCCGATATCATGGTGCCACCACTGGACAACATTCTTGACATTATCCAGACGTACAATTGGGGATATCTCCATAATTGTGCATGTGTGGTGTACACCAGACTAGTGAAGCTTTTCTAAGCCAACCTGGAAGTGGTGCAGAACAATGATCGTGGAATGGTGCTTCAGTCCTCCGTGGCAGGCCACATCATCACTGTTGATCCCTAGGTCATCAGTCACATCATCCGAGTCCTAGTGCTCGAGATTTCAGCCAGCCCATACAATGAGGTGGTGCTTCCTCCTTCTCTGGATGATCTCAGGGAATTCTTCCATGCCATTCCCCATGGCGAGGAGCGCTCTACCTCCATCAGGATTGGTTCTTTGTCTCCCTCCCACCGCATGCTGGCCAAGATCATTCAGCAGAACATGTAAAGTCCAAGAAAATAAATGGGACATTTAGCAATTAATAAATTATATTTACTAATTTGATGGGGCCAATAATTAAATTTTAAGTGATAATATTTGTGTTAAGAAAATAAAATAAGTTTGAGATAAAATAATAAGAACAAAATAAT
Source organism: Alnus glutinosa (assembly GCF_958979055.1). NCBI lineage: Eukaryota > Viridiplantae > Streptophyta > Magnoliopsida > Fagales > Betulaceae > Alnus > Alnus glutinosa. Next base: position 10,208,968 of record NC_084898.1, on the reverse strand, counting down.
AATAACGGGTCCTAGTTGAATAAATAATTAATTGTATGGGTAGGTTGTAGTTAGATTAAATATGTGGTCAAATATTAATTAATAAATGATGGAAATAAAATAAGATGGGGTTCTTCTATAATTACTAATTGATGGAGGCTCTAAATAAAAGGAAATCCTAGCTTGCCACATGTCACTACCGGATTGGTTAAGAGAAGATTATATTATCTTCTCTCAACTAATCTCAAGGTGACACATGGCTCCTTATCTTCTCTTCTTTCCTCTTTTCTCTTCCTTTTCTCCCTTTTCTTTTGGACCACACGTCCACTTCTCTCTCTTCCTCTTTTCTTTTCTTTTCTCTTTTTCCCCGTTTTCTTCCCTCACCCGCACGCCCCTCTCTTCTCCTTTCTTTTCTTTCTTTCCTTTTCTCCATCTCACGCACTCTCCTCCTCTTTCTCCCCTGTTTCCCACGCACACCAGCGCCTCTCCCCATCTCCTTCTTCCCTTTGTCTCTCACCATCGCGCACACACCTCCAGCCCATGAGAGAACCCGTGACACATGAGATCGTGAGTGATATTTTGAGAGAGAACCCCAAAGAGTGATGAGCTGGGATCGTGAGAGATGCAGCTCGTGGAACCCGTGGCTGTGGGGTCCGAAATGCAAAAAAAAAAAAATCAGCAAGGTAAAATCCTCTTCCTCTAGTTTTTTTTATTTTGATTTCGGAATGGGTCTTTCCTTTTTGTTCTTTTTTTTGTATCTACCGATTGAGGTATAATTTTATGGGTTTGATTTTCGGTATGGAGATTCATGGGTTTTCTGTTTTGGTGATTCTCGGTTGTAGTTGGTCGATTGGCCTTGAAGTTCAAATTTTGGTAGTTTTCGGTGGATGTCCGAATGATGTTCTATTTTAATGGGTTTGGTTTTTGTGATTGTTGGTAGGCTTTCGAAATGGGTGAACCGAATGGGTCTTAGGTGTTGTTGTAAAATCTTTGAAATTTTGGTGATTATTTGTGTTGGATTTGTTGTTCCTCTTGGGGTCTTGATCTCGGTGGTTTATGTTTATGATTAGCCGTATGATATTTGTGATTGATTATTAATAGTTGTTGTATTATGGCTGGTTTGTGATGTGTTGTGGTGGCTGGGTTTGGAGTTGCATTGATGGGGGTTATTTGATTGTGATCTTGATGAGTTAGAAGTTGATACCGGTTGGGTGTTTTGCTTTTCTTTATTGATGACAGAATGAGTATTGAGGTTATACATTGATTTTTAGGATGGATTCTAGGTTGCCGTTGATTGAGTTCTAAGCTTGAATTTAATGATGGGTCTTGGTTGCCTAGAAATTTAGTTTTGAATGGGATATGTAAATTTAGTGTTGATGTTAATTGAAGTTGGAACTAGGTGCTATGGATCATGGCTCTAATAGTATTTATTAATGTTATTTTAGTCCTTTAATTTTCCATTAATGTTTGAGTTATTTGGATTGGGAAAGTTTTGAAATTTTGGTGATATGGAAAGGTATTTTGATGGAAATCCGAATATGGATTTGGGGGTTTTTATTGAGTGATAATGCTAGTTCATGGTTATTTGTTAGAGGAATTCTTGTATTGGATTTATAGATTTGAACTTGTGTATGAGTTGTTGGATTTTTGATTTAGTTCTCATAATGTAGTTTTGATGAAATCCGGATTTGGTGGTAGACTTATGAATTGGTGTAAAGCTCAATAGATATGGCTAGGGGATTTTGTGGAGTTATGGTTATTTGATTTTCATTGATTGTTGATGAATTGGTGTTGGACATTGGTGAAGTTTGATTTTATTTATTGAAATCCTAATTTGGAGTAACTTTGAAGGTGCATGTTGTTGAATCTGAATTTAAGTTGTGATTTGGGGGCTTTAACTATGTTGTTGGATAGATATTTGAATTTAGGGTTTAAAATGGAATTTGGGTTTGTTTTGATTAAACGATTTGATGGGTATTGTTGTTTTAGAATAGGTGATTTTTGAAATGGTTATGTGGAATAGGTAAAGGACTTTGGTGGAAATTAAGTTATGGTGAAAAATGATAAAGTCTTAGTTTTGGTACTAATTGAGTGATGGGAGACCAAGTAACTAAGTAAAGAGTTTAAGAAATGATTCGGTATTAAATATAAGATTAAAAGGTTAATGCCATAAAATAATAGATAGTCTAAATAACCTTATGACAACGAATATAAAATAGTGATATTATGGAAATACCTAAATAGACCCTAAAGTCAATTGGTAATTGGATGACTTAGTATCTAGTTCTCCTATCCATGTACACATAGTATTTATGTGTACTAATGGATTAGGTTTAAGTGTTAGATGTGTATATGTATATATGCATATACATTTACATGGCTTATATGTATAACTATATATATATATATATATATTGTCAACTTAGTAAGTACATGACAAGCTATAAAATGGTTAGTAAAACTAATGTAATACAACAATAATGAATGCGCTTAAGAAAATAATAAATGCACCTTAGTGTTCATAAACGAAATATAATATGAACCAAAACCTAAATGATAACCTAACAATAATTTAGGGTACTTAACTAGACATAGACACGGGTAATGTGACGTGTGAGCCCGCGGGTAGTTTATGTGTCATAGAGCGTAGAGTTCCATAGCGTAGTCTAATGTTATAAGTATTTGCAGGATCGTGTCATCATTGGAGACTTCAATGGGTCCTTCAATGTAGAGTTGGAGTCGTGAGTCCAATGGAGCCAGGTGATATTTTACTCACTGAAAAACTGTTATTTTTATATATTATAGAATCGCAGATATATATGTTGTTCTATAAATCCGAACCAACTGTATGTTGAATATATCTATTTGCTTGATTTGAGTACTTTAGAGTATGTTCAAATATATCAATGATGTTATGAAATGATGTATGAATGAAAGATTTAAATTATGCAAAGTAGAATGATAAAGTTTCATGTTGATTGGTTTATCGTATTGGAAGAAAGCATGAATTGTAAAGAATAGGAGTATAGAGTTTGAATTGTAAAGCTTAAAGCATGAGCATGAGCATGAGTATAAGAATGAAAGGAATGAAAGGACAAAGTACAAAGAATGAAAAGGAAGGAAAGTCTCACAAGGAATGAAAGGACCATCATAAGCATGCATATCATTATTTAAATTGTGTAATGTTTTCATGAAATAGAATATTGTAGTTTTTATGCTAGACGTATTAGTATGCCTAAGAGTTTTAATGGCAAAAGAGCTTATGTATACTGTTATCGTCTAGTTGCATGATTTAAGAACATTGAGCTTTGAAGTTCAAGAGTATTGTCATGGTTCGATATGAGTAATATAGTGTCCTAGGAGTAGGTAGATGAATTGTCGTGGCACGTCAGTAGGAAGTGCTTGGATACCCGAGTTTTACTCTAGTAACAGCATGGATAACTACGTGCTCGACATAAAGTTGTAATGCCCTAGGATTCTGTGTTAACCATGTTCGGAAAATGATAGTAAGCTTATACTAAAGAGCGAGATGGCATGTTTTAAGCTTAGTGTGCTTTGTTTTGATGCTATTGGTTGCAATGTCAGTGTGGCTTGGGAGTAGGTAGATGGATTGTCGTTGCACATCAATAAGAAGTGCTTGGATATCAGAGTCTTACTCTAGTAACCGCATGGACAACTATGTGCTTTGACATGAAGTTGTAATGCCCTGAGGCACAGTGTTATTACAGTTAATAACGTTAGACCTATGTGCATTTGAGCTTCCAACATAAAAGTATTATTGTAGGTGGATTTATACGTGGTTGCTTCCATGCCAATGGAACTTCTATGTATGGGTCCAATTACATAGTATGTTTTAAATGTTTTCTCATAGTCGGTGTTTGCTATATCAGTTATAGGGGTTTTTCAAACAAAATTTTATAAATTGGTAGTTGTTATAGTGTACGCGAGACTAAAAAGAAAAGTTGGTTCTTTGCGAAAACTCAGTTAGTTTAATATCACTGAGGTGGTGAACTCATCATTTCACCTATACGGATGTGGCAAACCCCCACAACCGTATAGATGATATCCATTTGACTGCAGGTACACCTGACTTAAAGGAGGACCCCGTAGCTGCGTATTTGGGATATTATGATTGAAGCACACCGCGACAGTCGTATTGAGTTGGACTATGGAGTTCACTCTTTTGGGATATTTTGTATATGGCTTGTGACGCATGTGTCACTCGTTATTGTATAAAGCCATTCTGTTATGTATTTATATTGTGGAAAGACTTAAACACATAGATATTAAATGGCTCTTGTTGTTACTAATTTATGATAGATGTTTAAGATTTGATTTCTGCTATTGAGTTTATGTTTTCCGCTGCATAGTAGTTAGATGTTGTACTCTGATTTACCAGGTACATATTATGGGGTATGTACCATATGTTGGCTTTGCGACACATCGTCGTGCCACTGTGAGGATCCATTAGTATTTTAAGAGATTAATATTTATGAAATGTTTTTCAAAAAAAAAAAAAAAAAGGGTCGTCACAGAACATCTAGCCTGTTGTTCGGCACAGTGATCTAATCCTGAAACGGGCCCAGTTCGTCTATGCAGTCCACCTCAGCTTGCCCTTCTGCCTGTGCAAGCACATTCTAGGTGTTATGACGGAGGCCTGTGATGAGGGAAATGCCGGTCACCCGTTTGGCTGCCTGATCACTCAGATTATTCTTCAGTCAGGAGTCAATGTCACTGGTGAACCAAAGATGAAGATCCAACAGCCCATCAGCAAGCAAACCCTGATGAAGTCCAATGCGCAGCTGCGGAGGGATGACTCCGATGATGAGGTGCCTGTAGTTGCTGCCATGCCTGTTGGATTTCCAGAGATGGCTTCATCCTCCCAGACCGTCCCGCCCTCTGAGCCGGAGGTCAACTATTCCCAGATCATGGAGGCCCTTGCTGCCATTCAGGGGGGGATGAGCAATATGCAGGTATCCATGTCCTCCATGCAGTACACCATCACTTCTATGCAGCTAGAAGTGCACTCCATCAACCTGCGAGTAAAGCAACTGGACCTTCAGGAGTGCCTGAAGTTTCATCATCCTAGCAGCAGTGATGATGAGGATGATACAGATCGGACTCTACCCATCCCAGAGGATGTTTGATTTCCTCTATTTTTATTGGCTCCTTTTGTGATATTTTGAGACTTTTTGTTGTTTTCTGTTAATTTGTTTAAACACTTAAACTTATATTACTCTGTTTCCCGGGTCCTTCTGAGACCGTTAGGGGGAGTAATTTTTATGACAGTTGGTTTTTATTACTCTGTTTTACCCTTTGTCAATTTGTGACAAAAAGGGGGAGTAACTTTTATTTTTGGACCGGGAATATATTTCCAAACCGGTCAAGTGATTTTTATCCTTGAATGGCCAAAGGGGGAGTTTGTTAGTATTTTGGCCTCATTCTCTGTTTTGGACAAAATCACTTGTGTGTAACGATGCTCCACAGGGATTCTACTATTCAGAAATGCTTCAGAGTCAGAAGATTTTCAATTCCCTGTCAACCGTCCGGACGATTGAGCCATCCCGTCCGGACTTCAGACAGACCAAGCATCATCCGTCCGGATGACGTATCTCTCCGTCCAGACCCTCCACTGTGTCGAGAAGGTTCTATCCAGCTTGCATCCGTCCGGACGTTTCAACAGCACGTCCGGACGCCTCTCAGTACTCGAACAGTCTCAGATTCTTTCCAAGTTCCAATAAAGGGAAGATCGATCAACCGTCCGGACGATGTGGTATCCTGTCCGGACGCGTGTCTCCTTAAGGCAAGAATCGCAATTCAAATATCACCGCCCGGACGTCTGACGGCTATGGTCCGGACGCGCGTTCATCAAAGAAGGAAATTGCCCTTTCGACTTCAACCATCCGGACGACTGCCTTTCATGGTCCGAACGCACGCACATCAGATATGGAAATTGCGTGTTGAAGTTCAGCCGTCCGGACGCTCATCCCCCATGGTCCGGACGCTCGAAGACTTATAAGGAAATTACTTGCAGCAGACATGCGACCGTCCGGACGAGGCTCTTAAACAGGAAAGATTTCCCCGTGCAATTTTCGAAAAATCTTGTCACACAGTTGTCCGTCCGGACGGCCCATGTCCACCGTCCGGACGGAGCCCAGGTATATTTTGCCTGACGCTCATTTGAGCCCCGAGCCTATAAATGAGGCCCCTGGGCATTGAGAACTACAAGAATTCAGTATTGAATTCCACAAGAGCTCAGAGAAGTTCAAGATCCCTCTGAAGCCATTTCAAGTGTGTTGTGCTACAACTGAAGTCTATCTTAGAGGTCGGCTCTAAGGTAAGGAATTCCATTGAAGACCCCTTCAGGTAGGAGACCTGGTTGGGAAGCGTTCGTGTTGGGTTACACGACAGAGAGCAAGGTACGACCACTGCATCGGTATATGTGAGTGTTACTATCTTGTATCTAGCTTCGTCTTTTGAATAGTGGAATTCCTAGGTTTAGCTGCCCCGGAGTGGTTTTTTTCTTAATTGAGTTTTCACTTCGTCAAAAAAAACTATGTGTCTTTTATTTTCCGATGTGCTTGATTTTTGTTGACACTTGTTGCACACACTTTATTTTTTAGAGTCAATTTAAATTTTCATTCTAGAAGACCTTTGAATAGCAAAATCCCCGTTTAAAAGCATCATTACATAGAAGTGATTTTGTCCAACAGAATGAAGCCAATTATAAACTAACAAACTCCCCCTTTGGCCATTCTGGGAAAAAAATCACTTGATTGGTTAAAAATACAATCCCGGTCCAAATAAAAATACTCCCCCTTTTTGTCACAAAGGGACAAAGAGTAAAACAGAGTAATGAGAATCAAATACACAAAAATTACTCCCCCTAACTGTCTCAGAAGGACAAGGGTAAACAAAGTAATAAAGTCCAAAAGTTAACACTTGTTTAACAAATTATTCAAAATATTGTCTCAAACATAAAAAAATACACCATAAAAGTCATGAAGTGTCTGCCATAGGCACATCACCCTCATCATCATTGCTGGACGGATGATGGTACTTGAGGCACTCTTAGAGATCTAGCTGGTTCTGCTCTACACGAAGGTTAATAGAGTGAACCTCCTGCTGCATCGCAGAGATGGACAGCTGCAAAGATGACATGGATAGCTGCATGGAACTCATACCCCCTTGTATAGCTGCCAATGCCTCCAAAATCTGAGAATAACTGGCATCCTGCTGAGGTGGTAAAGCAGTCTATGAAGAGGACGCCACATCTGGTACTCCTACAGGAATATGAGGAGGTGGGGGCACATCATCATCCTGATCATCTCACCGCAACTGAGCATTGGACTTCATCAGAGTTTGCTTGCTGATAGGATCCAGGATCTTCATCTTCGGTTCGCTAGCAATACTGATGCCTGACTGTAGAATAATATGTGTGAGCAAGCAGCCAAACGGGAGACTGGTATTGCCCTCATCTCGGACCTCCTGGATAACTCCTAAGATATGCTTGCATAGCCAGAATGGCAAGCGTAAGCAAATGGCATATACAAACTGAGCCCTCTTCAATATCAGATCACTGCGCCTAACAACGGGCCAGAGGTTATGCTGGACAATCTTGGCTAGCATACGGTGTGGGGCAGATAGGGCATCGATCCTGATGGTGGTGGCTCGCTCCTCTCCTTGGGGAACAGCATGGAAAAATTCTGTGAGATCATCCAGAGAAGGATGTATTACCACCTCATTGTACGAGCTGCCAGAGATCTAGAGAACATGCACCCCTATGAACTGACTGATGATCTTGGGATCAATAATGATAGTATGCCCATCCACAGTGGACTGAAGCACCACCCTTCGGTCATCATCCTAAACCACCTCGAGGTTGGCATAAAATAATCTGATCAGTCTGGTGTACACAACACAGGCACAGTTGTGCAAATACCCCTAGTGGTAGGTTTGGATAGTGTCGTGGATACTGTCCAGAGGAGCCACCATGATGTCTGAATGGACCACATTTCTCTCGGCAATGCCTGGTTGTCCATAATTTTCACTCGAAGGGCTGCCCTATCTCCTTCTATCCTCTGTCAGACTCTGCGTTGTGGACTGCCAGCAGACATATTTCTATAAAAAAAAAAAAAAAAAAAACCAACAAGTTTTGCCAAAAATATTCTCAAAAAGATTAGATTCTTGTTAGTTCCAAATTAAAATCCGGCAATATAACGATAGTAAATTGGACTTTTCCAAAAATTACATCCAGCAAGAACACAATACAGTCCAAAATACTTACGGAAACAAAAAAATCCCAGCACAACAGATATGCAATTTTTATTCTCAGAAAACATTCCCAAAATAATTAATATTCTAACAGTTATCAAAACATTAAAGAAAATAAAGTTAAAAAATACCTGGAATGAGGAGAGTAATGCACAAAAAGGACAAAATAGGGCGAGGTAATGCAAAAATCTCAAGAAACCACGCACTAGAAGCCGAAAGAAGGAGAGAAATCGAATGGGGTATGCTGAGAGATGTGGCGGCTAGGGTTTTTTTAAAACCAGTGGGGGTCCCTGTCCAGACGGCTCATTAACCCATCCGGACGTGCGTTGCCACATAAGCATACGACAGGCCGCGCGCGTCCGGAAGTGTAACCTTGCCATCCGGCCGTTCGGAGCCCCGCGTGTCTGGATGTGTAACATTATCGTCAAGCCGTTAGAGTCACACCCATCCAAACGCTTCACACTGAAAAGACAGAAACTGAGGAAAAATTTGCAGAAAATATTTTTCCTAAGGTCAGCTTCAGAACACGCATGTATAATCAACTGATAAGGCAATCAAATAGCATCTCAAAACTACGCAGAGATATAAAAGAGAGTTTAGAGTTCAATCAGTACAAAGATTTTCTTATAGACAGAAAATTTAAATAGATTACTCAACTCATGCAATGCGTGTGTGTGTGTGAAGACTTTTCCCAAAAGGTATGAATTTCACTGATATGACAAAAAGCAACCAGATTTTCTAGACAAGAGAGAAAATCAGTGAAAGATCAATCAAAAGTCAAACCTTATAAGGTACTAGGGCCTAGCCACCCTCATCTGATACATTGCCCCTAAGATGCAGTACCCAATTGTTTTACTTGTACCATGAAGGACAAGGTAAAATTTTACTTGCACCATGAAGGACAAGGTATATTGCTAATTCATCACATTAGCAATGAATATACATACATAGCACAGAGTTCATAAGAGTAATCGCTTGATTCTTTTGATGCTGCAACCTAGAGAGAGTGCCAGAATTTTTAGGTTCTAGGTTCAACTAGCATTTTGGTCAATTTGACCATCTTATCAAAAACCACTTCTCTTATTTAGAATTTCCAAAAGCAAAAAGTTAGAGAAGGAAAGCTGTACCTTTAGGGGAGTCTTGGATAGTGTACATTTTCATCACATAAGGAAATAAGCTATCCAATTTTTGCATATACAGGAAAAACTTGGCAGATATAGTCATAAACTCTCAATCATATCTAAGCAAAGTAAATTAATGCAAAAAGAATTGAGATATCCGGTAAAAATACAAGCAATATCTGACATGCCAAGAAAAGAAAAAATAAAATTTTATGGAATTTCTCCCCAAATTTTTTAGTTTTTTTTTAAATAAAAACATGCTATATGGAAATAACATCATACAACATGTATGCAAGACATGATCAAACCTGTGTAAGCTCAATGTTGCCAATACAGAAAAACAGTCGCCTGACCTGCTTTTTCTGTCTTCCCCAGATAGTACCTGCAGTATTCTCTCAAGAGAAATAGAGGGTAGACGTTCCTAGATTGCACAACAAGTATAAGATATGACAAGTAAAAAAATCATGCAATCAAACCTGATGCCTTAGGATTAGGAACCAAATCCTAGGCATGAATCCCTTCACCTACTAGGTGCGTCCATTCCCCCTCATTTGGGTGAATGTCTTCCTTCTTCTTGACCCAAGCCTGCCTTCCTATGGGTTGTTGTTGACAAGACTTCATCTGTTGGCCCATCCATTCCATCATGCTTTGCATCCAAATCGATGGCTCCCTACAGTATAGATCATTTTCCACCTTCTGTGGCTTTTTGGAATGCTTGGATTTGTTGAACTTGGATTTGCCACTATGATTGGCAGGAACAAATCTCTGCTGAGGCTTGTGATGCTGAGGCGCCTGGTGCCTTGGAACTTGATACCATGGGGCTTGATAAGGAGTCTGATCCCATGGAGCTTGATTCCATGGAATCTGGTAAGGACCCTGATGCCATGGAGTCTGATGCTGGGCCAGAGGTCTTGTGCCATAATTTGCTTGTCAGGGCACTTCTTTCTTGACCTTTGCTTTCTGTGCTTTAAGAAGGGAGCACTAGGGTCGGACATGCCCACTTAAACCGCAGTCATGGCATATAGGAGATTTTCTGATGGAAGGGGGCTTCTGAGTGGCCTGAATATCTCCATTAATTTTGTCCATCCCTTTATCCTCAACAGTGGGGAGAGGCTCTGGGACTGCAAACAAAGACAGTCCTGGAAGTAGAGGGAATATCAGAAGGAGGAGCTACATACCTGAGACTAGTCTTGTCGGTTGGGCTCTTCTAGATTGATAGCATGTGAGTCAGCTTTTCATCAGTGACTCTCTCTAATTGGAGTTGTGTCTCTAGTAGCTTCTCCTCTAGCTCTTGTATTTTGCGCAGCAATGAACTCTTTTCAGTCTGCAAACTGTTCCGATCATGAATATGCTGCTTGCGACCTTCCCTCAGCCTTTTGAACTCTATATAGAGGGTTTTATAAGCCTCCTTGAGTTCTTCCCCATCACCACTGTGCTCTAAGTAAGAATCTTCCTCTTCTATATGCGGAGCGACAAAGGCTAGGAATTTCTCTTGCTCAGGAGCTTCTTCTTCTTCGGATTCATCACTGAGAGTCGCATTATATGCCTTCCCCTTACTCTGCTTGAGATTTCCACAATCAGCCCGTATATACCCAAACCCTGAGCATTCATAATATCTTGGGTCTCTGGGATCTTTCTTCTCTGCTTCCTCAGGTTCAGCTTCTCTGGGGACCTTCTTCATTTTTTTGGAAAACTTCCTCTTGAACCGCTTATTTCTCATTAATCTTCTGAAATTTTTGGCTAGCATGGCCACAGCTTTTTCTTCATCCTCAGAGTTGTCTCCAGATGAGACTTCGACCTTCTTCTTGGAAGCTTTCAGGGCAATGGTTTTCAGCTTCTTAACCGGGGGCAAGGACAGCTCATAAGTTTGAAGAGATCCAACCAACTCTTCAATCTTCATTTCTTCCAGATCTTTGTTTTCTTCAATTGTAGTTACCTTGATCCTAAAACGCTCAGGCAAAGATCTTAGAATTTTACGGATGAGTTTTACATCCGAGATGGTTTTCCCGAGACTCACCATTTGGTTTCTTAGGTCGCTCATCTTGGAGTAAAACTCTTCAAATATCTCATCCTCCAACATCTTAATTTCTTCAAATTTGGAAATCAACATTTGAAGTTTGGCAGATTTAAAAAGTTTGGTGCCTTCATATGTTGTTTCCAAAATTTGCCATGCTTCTTTAGCGGATTCACTATTTGAGATTCTTGCGAATTCAGATGGTGAAAGTGCTTGACAAAGAGCATGGAGGGCTTTATCATTGGAAAGTCGCGCGTTTTTCTTAGTGACTATTTGAGAGTTGCATCCGCTGGCTTAGTCTAACCAGTTTCAACAATACTCCAACAGTCAATAGATTTTAAAAAGAACCGCATACGAGCTTTCCAATAGCCATAGTTCATACCATCAAAGGCAGGAACAGTATTAAGACTTTGAGACATTTTATCAAATAGAAGTCAAAAAAAGTAACACTCAAGAATTGAATCTAGATAGAGTGTACCAGGCTCTGATACCAAATGAAAAATAAAGTGACTTCTAATATAAAACAAGTGTGTGTGTGTGTGTGTGCACAAAGTGTTAACAAAATAATATCAATGCGGAATTTAAAATACACAAGAATTTTGTTAACGAAGTGGAAACTCAATAAGAGAAAAACCACTCCGGGGCAGCCAAACCCAGAATATCCACTATTCAGAAGACAAGACTAGTTACAAAGTAGTAGCACTCACATACCCCTGATGCAGTGGTCGTACCTTGCCCTCTAACGTGTAACCCAACACGAACGCCTCCCAACCAAGTCTCCTACCTGAAAGGGTCGTCAATGGAATCCTTTACCTTAGGGCCAACCCCTAAGATAGACTTCAGATCAGCGCAGCAACTATGACGACCTATTTTTTTTTTTTATACAAAACATTAATATCTTAAAATACAAATGGATCTTCACAGTGGCACGACGATATGTCGCAAAGCCAACATATGGTACATACCCCATAATATGTACCTGGTAAATCAGAGTATGACATCTATCTATCTATGCAGCGAAAAACGTAAATCTAATAGCGGAAATCACATCTTAATCATCTATCATAAATTAATTACAACAAGAGCCATTTAACATCTATCTGTTTAAGTCTTTCCTCAATATAATAAATACATAACAGAAATGGCTTGACAAGATTAGGTGAGTGACACAAGCGTCACAAGCCATAACCAAATACCCAAAATAATGAACATCTCGCGGTCTATCACGCTACAACCGTTGCGTCGAGCTTCAGTCATAATATCCTAGAACACATCTACGAGATCGTCAACTACGACTGGAGTACCTACAGCCAACATTAGAATCTGCACGGTTGCGAGGGGTTGCCGCATCCACACAGGTGAAATTATGAGCCCACCGTCTCCGTATAAAACATACTGAGACCTTAGTGATATTAAACTAACTAAGTTTTCACAATGAACCAATTTTTCCTTTTTAGTCTCACGCACACTATAACAGCTACCAATTTATAAACTTTTGTTTGAAAACCCCCATAGATGATATAGCGAACACTGACTATCAGAAAACATTAAAACATACTATGTAGTTGGATCCATACGTAGAAGTTCCAATGGCTTGGAAGCAACTATGTACACACCCATCTACAATAATACTTTTATGTTAGTAGCTCAAATGCACAGAGATCTAACATTATTAACTGTGATATCACCATGCCTCAGGGCATTACAACTTCATGTCTATGGCACATAGTTTTCCATGCGGTTACTAGAGTAAAACTCTGATATCCAAGCACTTCTTACTGATGTACCATGGCAATCCATCTACCTACTCCCAAGTCACACTGATATCCGAACCAATAGCATCACATCCAAGTACACCAAGCTTAAAACATGCCATCTTGCTCTTTAGTACGAGCTTACTATCATTTTTAGAATATGGTTAACACTGAATCCTAGAACATTACAACTTCATGTCTATGGCACATAGTTGTCCATGCGGTTTCTAGAGTAAAACTCTGATATCCAAGCATTTCTTACTGATGTACCACGACAATCCATCTACCTACTCCCAGGGCACTATATTACTCATACCAAACAATGATAATACCCTTGTACCTCCAAGCTCAATGTTCTTAAATCATGCAACTAGACGATAGAAGTATACATAAGTTCTGTGCCAGTAAAACTCTTAGGCATACAAATACGTCTAGCATAAAAACTACAATATTCTATATCATGAAAACATTACACAATTTAACAATGATATGCATGCTCATGATTGTCTTTTCATTCCTTATGAGACTTACCCTCCCTTTCATTCTTGTAAGTATTTTGGCATCATTATGGACAAAATCACCTGTGTGTGTAAAGATGCTGTAAATAGGGATTCCACTATTTAGAGCACTCTCAGAAGACTTTGCACTGCGTGAAAGATCGAAGATTTCGGTTCCCTGTCAGCCGTTCGGACAATCGACCCATCCCGTCTGGACGCCCATCTAACCACTATTTCATCCATCCGGATGACGTGCCATACCGTCTAGACGCCAGTCAGACCAAGCATCGTGCGTTTCCGTCCAGACCCCCCACTGTGTCGAGAAGTTTCTATCCAGCTTGCATCCGTCTGGACAACTCAGCAGCACGTCCGGACGCCTATCATACTCGATCAGCTTCAGATTCTTTCCAAGTTCAAATATGGGAAGACTGATTCAACCGTCCGGACGATGTGATATCCCGTCCGGATGCGGGTCTCCTTAAGGCAAGAATCGCAATTCAAATATCACCGTCCTGACATTAGTCAGCCTTGGTCCAGACGCGAGTGCAACTAATATGGAAATTGCCGATTCGACTTCAACCGTCAGGACGACTGCCTATCATGGTCCGGACGCGCGCATAGCAGATATGGAAATTGCGTGTTGAAGTTCAGCCGTCCGGACGCTCATCCCCCATGGTCCGAACACGCGAAGCCTTATAAGGAAATTACTTGCAGCGGACGTGAGACCGTCCGGACGATGTGCCATCCTGTCCGAACGCGGCTCTTAAACAGGAAAGATTTCTCTGAGAAATTTTTGGAAAATCCTGTCGCACAGTTGCTCAGAGACGTGATTTTTCCTCAGCGAATTCAGTATTGAATTCCACAACTGCTCAGAGACGTGATTTTTCCTCTGAAGCCATTGCAAGTGTATTGTTGCTGCGCTACATCTGAAGTCTATCTTAGGGATTGGCCCTAAGGTAAAGGATTCCATTGAAGACCCCTTCAGGTAGGAGACCTAGTTGGGAAGCGTTCGTGTTGGGTTACACGTTAGAGAGCAAGGTACGACCACTGCATCGGGTATATGTGAGTGTTACTATCTTGTATCTAGCTTTGTCTTCTGAACAGTGGAATTCCTGGGTTTGGCTGCCCCGAAGTGGTTTTTCTCTTGATTGAGTTTCCACTTCGTCAACAAAAATCTCTGTGTCATTTACTTTCTGTTGTGCTTATTTTTGTTGACACTTTGTGCACACACTTGTTATTTATTTAAGAAGCCAATTTCAATTTTAAATTGGTATCAAAGCTTGGTATTATTTAAGAAGCCAATTTCAATTTTAAATTGGTATCAAAGCTTGGTAGACTCTATGTAGATTTAATTCTTGAGTGTTATTTTTGTTGACTTCTATATTATGTCTCAAACTCTTAATTATGTTCCTGCCTTTGATGGTATGAACTATGGCTATTGGAAGACACGTATGCGTTTCTTTTTTAAATCTATTGACTGTTGGGGTATTCTTGAAACTGGTTGGACTAAACCAGAGGATGCAACACCTGAACTAGTCCCTCAAAAGAACGCACGCCTTTCAAATGAGAAAGCCCTCCATGCTCTATGCCAGGCACTTTCTCCATTTGAATTCACAAAAATTTCAAATTGTGAATCAGCCCAAGAAGCATGGCAAATCTTGGAAACAACATATGAAGGCATGAAACTTGTTAAATCTGCCAAACTTCAAATGTTGATTTCGAGATTTGAAGAAATTAAGATGTTGGAAGAAGAGACTTTTGGAGAGTTTTACTCCAAGATGAGTGACCTGAGGAACTCCATGGTGAGTCTTGTGAAACCTATCTCAGATGTAAAACTCATCCAAAAGATTCTAAGATCTTTTCCTGAGCGTTTCAGGATCAAGGTGACCACCATTGAGGAAAGCAAGGATCTTGAGGAAATGAAGATTGAAGAGCTGGTAGGATCTCTTCAAACATATGAGTTGTCTCTACCCCCGGTCAAGAAGTTGAAGACCATTGCCCTAAAGGCTTCCAAGAAGAAGGTAGAAGCTTCATCTGAAGATGACTCTGAGGATGAAGAAAAAGTTATGGCTATGTTAGCCAAGAATTTTAGAAGACTAATGAAAGATGATTGGTTCAAGAAGAAGTTTTCTGAAAGAGTAAAGAAACCTCCCAGAGAAGCTGAAACTTATCCGGGCTGATTGTGGGAATCTTAAGAAGGGCAAGGGGAAGGCATACAACGTGACTCTCAGTGATGAGTCAGAAAAAGACGCTCCAGAGTCTGAAAAATTTCTGGCCTTTGTAGCCCCACATGTTGAAGAAGAAAATTCGTATTACTTGGAGCATAGTGATAATGAGGAAGAGCTCAAGGAAGCATACAAGACACTCTATTTAGAGTATGGGAAGCTAAGGGAAGGTCGTAAGCAGCACCTCTATGATCTGAACACCCTGCAAACTGAAAAGAGTTCATTGCTGCTTAGAATACAAGAGCTCGAGGAAAAGCTACTAGAGACACAGCTCCAACTAGAGAGAGTCACTGATAAAAAGCTGACTCGTATGCTGTCTATCCAGAAGAGCCCAACTGACAAGACTGGTCTCGGGTATGTAGCTTCCTCTTCTGATGCTCTCTCTTCCTCGAAGACTGTGTTTGTGAAGCCTACAGTCTCAGACCCTCCTCCCACTGTTGAAGATAAAGGGAAGGACAAGGTCAACAATGATGGTCCAGGCACTCAGGAGCCTCATTCCATCAGAAGACCTCCTATATGCCATCACTGCGGTCTAAGTGGGCATTCGTCCTCAGTACTCCCTCCTGAAAGCACAAAAGGCCAAAGCCAAGAAAGAAGTGCCCAGACAAGCTCATCATGGCACTAGACCTGCGGCCTAGCATCAGACTCCATGGCATCAGGCACCTTATCAAGCACCATGGAGACAAGCACCAAGGCATCAAGCTCATCAATATCAAGCATCTTGGTCTCATGCTCCTTGGGTCCAGGCATCTTAGCATCAGTGGCCTCAACAACGGTTTCCACCGGTCAAGCACCTTAGAAGGCCACAGAAGGTGGAAGCAAATCAACACCATAATGAGCCACCTATCTGGATGCAGAATATGATGGAGTGGATGATGACATCATACCAGCAACCACCCACAGGAAGGCAGGCTTGGATCAAGAAGGACCATCACCCCATGAGGGGGAACAGACGCACCTAGCAGGTTCGGGTGTTCATGCCTAGGATTTGGTTCCTAATCCTATGGCATCAGGTTTGATTGCTTATTTTGCTGTTATATTTTATTTGCAATCTAGGAACCAGTGGTACTTTGTTTTTGCCCCCTATATTTTGTTTGGAGATCTTTGCAGGTGTTTATTGAGGAAGACAGAAAAAGTAGGTCGAGCGACTGTTTTTCTATATTGGCATCATCAGGTTTGATCTTGCCTTGCATATGATGTTTTTTCCATATTGCATTTTTTTAATAATAATAAAAAAAAAAAAATTGGGGAGAATTTGCAAGATATTTTTTTCTCTTGGCTTATAAGATAATTGCATGTATTTTCCCCTGATATCTCAATTCTTTGGGTATTAATTTACTTTGCTTAGATATAATTGAGAGTTTCTGACTATAATTTGCCAAGTGTTTTCCTGTATATGCAAAAAATTGGATAGCTTCTTTTCTCATGTGATGAAAAATGTGCACTATCCACGGCTTCCTTATTAAGGTACATCTTTCCTTCTCTGACTTTTTGTTTCTAGAAATTATGGATAAGAGAAGAATTTTTTGATAAGATGACCAAATTGACCACATGCTAGTTGAACCTAGCACCTATAAACTCTGGCATTCCTTTTAGTTTGCAGCACCATAAGAAACAAGCAGTTAATCATATGATTTTTGTGCTTTAAAGTGTATTTTCACTGCTTATGTGCTACATTTGCTTTATGCCTTGCCCTCTACATGCAAGTAAAACATTTACGTTGTCCTTCATGGTACAAGTAAATCATTTAGGTGCTGCATCTCAGGGGGAGTGTATCAGATGAGGATGGCTAGGCCCTAGTAAGTTATAAGGTTTGACTTTTGGCTTATCTTTCATTTATTTTCCCTCATGTCTAGGAAATCTGGTTACTCTTTGTCATGTCATCGAAAGTCCTACCTTGAGGGTTTTTGTCTTCACACACACACGCATTGCATGAGTTGAGTTGACTGGTTGAATTTTGCATGTTTAGGAACTTATTTGTGCTGATTGATTTCTCAACTCTCTTTTATATCTCTGTATAGTTTTGAGATGCTCTCTGATTGTGTTATCAGTAGCTTATACATGCGTGTTCTGAAACTGACCTGAGAAAAATTAAATTCTGCAAATTTTTCTTCAGTTTTCTATCCTTCAGTGTGAAGCGTCCGGATGAACCTATTCTTTCATCCGGACGAGCGCAGTCTTGCCATACCCTGTTCTAGCAGTAGCCGTCAAGATAGTTAAGTGACTTGTCC
The DNA here is from genome assembly GCF_958979055.1 of Alnus glutinosa. Taxonomy (NCBI): domain Eukaryota; kingdom Viridiplantae; phylum Streptophyta; class Magnoliopsida; order Fagales; family Betulaceae; genus Alnus; species Alnus glutinosa. Next base: position 10,190,873 of record NC_084898.1, on the reverse strand, counting down.
GGACAGGTTCTCAACAAGTTTAAGACTTGCATACCTTTTTCTGCCATATACACATCTTTGCATTTTTATTGATTTCTCATGGCATGTAGTGTGTTTTTCTCGTGGATTTCTCCCGAGATTTTGGCATTCTTTACACATCTCTTCTCATCCCATGATCTTCATTGTGTCTTCTGTTATTCTTTTAAGTCTTTGTGCTTATAGAATATTGGAATATTTGTTGGGATATTTTCTTGAGATAGTGTGCATGAAAATTGTATGTGTGTTGGGTTGATCTTGATATATTTATGCCTTATGAGTAGCTGCATTGCTTATATTTCTCTTTGGCATATGTCTTCTGTTATTTTTTTAAGATTTTTGATTCAGGAATATGACATCCAGCGACTCCCAGCACAATGTTTGACAGATGGATCCTTTGGAAAACTGACTGTTGTTGAAGTTGGATGTTCAAATTCCAAAGGTCTCAGGATTAAGATGAGCTTTTCCCCCTAGCTCATGCAGAGCCTTCCGTAGCATTCCCTTAGATCTGCATCAATTTGAGGTTCAGTGGTGACTCTCCTCAGTTATCTTGCAGACCAGTTGCTTAGAGGATGTCAATCTGCGGATAACTAGTTTCAGGCTTTGCAAAATCAATAGATTGAAGGATTTTCAGTTCGTGGTTCCCGGCAACCTGAGCTAGAAGCCGAAGTAGTACAAATCCAGCTCTTACGGATTTCTCTCTATTACTTGATTTCAGTGGATCTGCAGGATTTAGTACTTGGAGGAATTCTGTTCCTCTCTTTTGAGCCACTTGCAAACTTTTCTCTATTTTCCTATTGTTTTGGATTTTAGAAAGTTTTTTGTCTATGGATATTATTACTCTATTTACCCTTGTACTTTTGAGACTTTGAGGGGGAGTAATTATTGTGTGGTTTTTCTCATTACTTTGTTTTACCCTTTGTCCCTTTGTGACAAAAATGGGGATTAATTTTTTGTTGTTTGGACCGGGAATGTATTTCCAAACCGGCCAAGTGATTTTTGTCCCAGAATGGCCAAAGGGGGAGTTTGTTAGTATTTTGGCATCATTCTGGACAAAATCAGCTGTGTGTGTAAAGATGTTGTAAATAGGGATTCCACTATTCAGAGCACTCTCAGAAGACTTTGCACTGCGTGAAAGATCGAAGATTTCGGTTCCCTGTCAGCCGTTCGGACGATCGAGCCATCCCGTCTGGACGCCCATCTGATCACTGTTTCATCCGTCCAGACGACGTGCCATACCGTCCAGACGCCAGTCAGACCAAGCATCATCCGTCCGGACGACGTGCATTTCCGTCTGGACCCTCCACTGTGTCGAGAAGTTTCTATCCAGCTTGCATCCATCCGGACAACTCAGCAGCACGTCCGGACGCCTATCAGTACTCAACCAGCTTCAGATTCTTTCCAAGTTCAAATATGGGAAGACTGATTCAACCGTCTGGACGATGTGATATCCCATCCGGACGCGCATCTCCTTAAGGCAAGAATCGCAATTCAAATATCACCTTCCGAACGTCAATTAGCCTTTGTTCGGACGCGCGTGCAACTAATATGGAAATTGCCGATTCGACTTCAACCGTCCGGACGACTGCCTATCATGGTCCGGACGCGTGCATAGCAGATATGGAAATTGCGTGTTGAAGTTCAGCCGTCCGGACGCTCATCCCCCATGGTCCGGACGCGCGAAGCCTTATAAGGAAATTACTTGCAACGGACGTGCGACCATCCGGACGATGTGCCATCCCGTCCAGACGCGACTCTTAAACAGGAAAGATTTCTCAACAAAATTTTTGGAAAATCTTGTCGCACAGTTGTCCATCCGGACGGCCATGACCACCATCCGGACGGCGCCCAGCTATATTTTGCCTGACGCTCATTTGAGCCCCCAGCCTATAAATAGAGGTCCCTGGGCATTGAGAACTGCACGAATTCGATATTGAATTCCACAACTGCTCAGAGACGTGATTTTTCCTCTGCGCTACATCTAAAGTCTATCTTAGGGGTTGGCCCCTAAGGTAAAGGATTCCATTGAAGACCCCTTCAAGTAGGAGACCTGGTTGGGAAGCGTTCGTGTTGGGTTACACGTCAGAGAGCAAGGTACGACTACTGCATCGGGTGTATGTGAGTGTTACTATCTTGTATCTAGCTTTGTCTTCTGAATAGTGGAATTCCTGGGTTTGGCTGCCCCGGAGTGGTTTTTCTCTTGATTGAGTTTCCACTTCGTCAACAAAATCTCTGTGTCATTTACTTTCCGCTGTGCTTATTTTTGTTGACACTTTGTGCACACACTTGTTATTTATTTAAGAAGTCAATTTCAATTTTCAATTCTTATGAGGCTTACCCTCTCTTTCATCCTTATGAGGCTTACCCTCTCTTTCATCCTTATGTTCATGCTTTATGCTTTACAATTCAAACTCTATACTCCTATTCTTTGCAAATCATGCTTTCTTCAAATACGATAAACCAATCAACATGTAATTTTATCATTCAACTTTGCATAATTTAAATCTCAACCGCAACTCACATTCAAATACTTTAAATCAATTCAACATATTTCATCCATACATCATTTCCTAACCTCATTGATATTATTTGAACATAATCGAAACTACTCAAATCAACCAAAACAGATATATTCAACATACAGTTGGTTCAGATTTATAAAACAATATATATATTTTGTGATTCTAATATACATAAAAATAATAGTTTCTCAGTGAGTAAAATATCACATTGGCTGCATTAGACTCTTGACTTGAACATCCTCTCGGATTCTAGTCACTTGGACTCTACATTGGAGAATCAATTGAAGTCTCGAATCCGGACACTATCCTGCAAACATTATAACGTTAGACTATGCTATGGGGACTCATTCTATGACACTAAAACTACCCGCGCGCTCACCCGTTGCGTTACCCGTCTAAGTCTAGTTAAGTATCCTAAACTATTATTAGGTTATCATTTAGGTTTAAGTTCATTTTATACCATGTTATTAACACAAGGTATGTTTACTATTTTCATTAACTTATATATTATTGTTGTATCACATTATTATTGTTAACCCATTTTATAGCCTATTGCTTAATTTACTAACTTAGCATTCTATATTGGAATCATATACGTGTTTATGTGAATATACATGCAATGATAGCCAAGCTTAACTCCAATCCGATAATATTCTTAAGTACTTTGGTATACATGAATAAATGCATCGTTTATTTATTTAGTTGTTTACTTTATTTTATTCCTTATTCTTTACTTAAAACCTCCATTACCATCCAAGGATCCTATTAGACCTATATCATGAGGCTTGTCTAACATCCCAATTCTTCAAAGAATATAATCTAAAACTTCATCCCGTAACCAAAACACCCAAATAGGCCATAACAAAGAATCTAATCATTTATGACAACCAACTTCTATGGCCTTCCAACACAACATAACCCCAATTTCTCTTTGAACTCTTCTCTAATAAACCAACCATTAAAAATTCATTTTCATAATGCTATTCACACTTGCATACTACAAATCCCACACTCCAAGTACGGTTAACATCAAGTACTCAACCCAAGATTTCAAAGAACATCATCAATCTTTTCAAGACTTCATCTTATCCAACCGTAACTCAAATCCATATTCTGGACATACTATATAAATTCAGCTCATACCTCTCAAAAGCATTTCAAAACCTAGTCTAACAATCACCAATCAAAGCCCCCAACAATACCAACATCAACACCACATCAAAAATCCACACCTCAACTCACAACCAAATTCCATCAACGGAACTCATAAAGGCATCATCAAAGAATCATCAAGAAGGTACTTAACAAGCCACAAAATCTCAAAAACTTTATGACACTATCAAACCACAATCACCAAATGCCAAGCAAAACACCTCTTCAAAATCAAACCCAACCGGTTTCCAACGAAATCCACCATTACCCAAAAATCCAGCCATCAACAACACTTCTAAAATCCACCACAACACAAGAACACTTCCAATACAAGAATCAATGGAAATCATCCAAATCAAGAGTCCAACTATTTACAAGCAATATCAACTCAAAATCATCAAAACTAATCAATGAAACAACTAAACAAATACCCATGGATAATAACACAAATTAGCACTTTAGGGAGCACCCGAAAACCAACCCCAATCCATCAAAATTTATCACCAACAAACACCAAATTATTCCAATACACCACCATCAATTTGAAGCCAAAATGACAAATACCAAAATCCTAAAACCCAAATAAAAACAGCACCCATTCAGCCATAACCTCCAAAAACAGGGAATCATCCACCACAAACATCCCCAATTTCAGAACCTACCAATCAAACTCCCAATTTCAGATTTAACCACAATACACCCACCAAAACCGAAACCCAAGCAAGGAACCCATTATCCGGCCATCAACAGAAAATACCCAAGAAACCCTAGATTTTTCTTCTTAAATCAAACTCCCTTTTCGTGTAGCATCAATCCTAAAATATGAATACAAATAATCACCCATAAAAAGGAAACCCTAGGATTTAACCTAGATCAAACCCCAAAGTTATCTCCTCTCAGCCAACCGGGTGTTGGCATGTGGCAGAGGAGATTTCCTTTATTTTTAAAACCTAAACTTTTATTAATTACATCAGAACCCACTAATTTAAAAATCCGATCTTTCGATAATTAATATTTGACCCCACATATTTAAACCACACTTTTATTAATGTAATTAATTGTTTATTCAACTAGGACCCACTATAATAATTATTACTCTTTCTATCATTTTATCTTAAGCTAACTTTATTTTGATAACACAATTATTATTATCTAGGATATAATTATAAACCCCATCTATTTAATAAATGTTGTTTATTAGATTTCCAAATTCCTAATTTAATTTCTTGGTCTTTACAGCAATAGCAAACACAGCAATGGCTTAAGAGAGACTAACTCAGCACAATAACTCTACAATATAACTCTCTAAGCACTAAGGAATTCAATACCAAATTCTTTCAGTTCTCAAGCCTAGGGATCTCTATTTATAGGCTGCAAGTTCAAATGAGCGTTTGGCTTGAAAAACCTAGGCGCCATCCGGATGGTAGACATAAGACGTTCAGACGGACAACTGTACAATCGGCTTTCCAAAATTTCGCTGAAATTCTTTCTTAATTTGAGCCGCATCCGGATGGTGTTGCCCTGTCGTCCGGACGGTCGCACTTCAGCTGTATGCAATTTCCATATCAGAGCTTCGCGCGACCGGACCAAGGGAATGGTCGTCTGAACGGTTGATCAGATACACGCAATTTCCATATAAGTAGCTCGCACGTCCGGACCATGAAGGCTGACGTCCAGATGTCTGAATTTTGAATGCGCAACTTGCCTTATGGATGAGCTCGTCCGGACGGGAACCCACATCGTCCGGATCGTTGCAGCGATCTTCCCTTATCTGTGTTTTGGAAAGAAATCCTGTAGCTGGTCGAACATTGAGTGTCGTACAGACGTGCTACTAAAACGTTCGGACAGATGCAAGCTGGAACAGTTCGAAGCTTCTCGACACAGAGGAAGGTCCAGACGGAAAGTTCTCGTCGCCCGGATGGATGATGCTTTGAACAGTTGGGCGTTTGGACGGTATATCACGTTGTCCAAACGACTGCAAGGGATCCGATTTTTCTGACTTGTAGACTGTGCAAATCTTCTAGAAGACCTCTGAATAGCAGAATCCCTGTTTAAAAGCATCATTACATAGAAGTGATTTTGTCCAACAGAATGAAGCCAATTACAAACTAACAAGAAGGAAAAAGATGTTGAAGAACATTCCAAGACAAAATATGTTCCTCCACATAGGAGACAACCCACTCAAAAGTTTGTCTCTATTTGCCATCACTGTGGATTGAACGGTCACATCCAACCCAAGTGCCCCCACGTACTTGTTCAAAGGTCTAAAGTGAAGGAGTTGCCAAAGAAAGATTCTACTAGCACCAGACCTCCTAGGAAGCATCAGGCTCAGAGGAAATTATCAAGATATGCTCCACCAATGCACAAAGTTCCCATATGTCACCAATGTGGAGTTAATAGTCATGTCCGACCTAGGGGTCCTCAGCCTCAGAAATACCCTCTTAGAAAGTCTGGACCTCATGTAAGATATCATGCTCCAAGGCATCAGTGAAAACAGCAGAGGTTTGTTTCTGTAAAACAGGCCTGGTTGCCAAAGAAGAACAAATCTCAGCATCATGAGGAAAAGCCGCAAAAGCCTAAAAAGGATCCATCCTATGAAGAATGGGCTGACGAATGGCCCATTGCTGGCAGCTTTATGCGGAGCTTGATCAGATATATGGATCTGCAGCCAAAGGATGGAGGACAGGATAGGGACACTCACTTCCCTAGGGGGAGCAGACCCACCTAGTAGGTGAGGTCACACATGCCTAGGAATGAGGTTCCTAAATCCTAGTGCATGTCAGGTACACTTGCATTGCATATTTTATATTGTCATATCTTGTGCATGCTATGGAACCATTTTTTTATCCCTATATAGTTTCTCTTGTTGTCTTGAGAAATATCTGCAGGTATTTCATAGGGATGACAGACAAAGCACGTCAGGCGACTGCTTTTCTGTCTTGATACAAGTAAACCTCTCCCTGAGGTCAGGTTTGTCCTTACCCTACATGCTTGGACTGATTGTCTTTTCTTTTCTTTTCCTTTTATGCATGTTGATTTGTTTTTAATAAAAAATTTTAAAAAAAGGAGTGTGGGGGGGGGGGGGGATTGGTTTCTTCTAAAGTTTTCAGCTATCTCATGTATATTTATCTGTTTTGACAGCTCTCTGTGCCTTGATAGAATATACATTCATATGGTTAAGATTCTAAATCTGATATGTGCTGAGTTTTCCTACTGCATCTTTAGTAGATAATTGTTTTTCTCATGCGATGAAATATGTGCACTATCCAAGGCTCCCCTAAAGTATTTTTTTTTCTTCTCTGACTTTTAGCTTCTGAAAATTCTAAATGAGAGAGATTTTTTTTTTTGCTAAGATGGTCAAATTGACCAACTCGCTAGTTGAACCTAGAACCCATAAATTCTGGCATTCTTTCTAGGTTGCAACACCAAATGATAAAAAGCATTCAAATCTGAATAAATATGGATAAATAAAAAGATCCACTACTTTTGTGCTATAAATCTGTTTTTGAACTTGTCCCCATAGAAACAGTCAGTGACCAAATCATTGCGAAAATAGACGGTCACTAAATGACTAAGTAAAAGAAAAGTGCTGCACCTTAGGGGGAGTGTATTAGATGAGGGTGGCTAGGCCCTAGTAAAATAAGGTTTGACCTTTGACTAATCTATCATTGATTTTCTCTCTTATTTAGAAAATTCGAGTGATTTAAGTCATAATAGTAAACTTCATACCTTATTGAGAAAGTCTTCACACACACACGCATTGCATGAGTTTAGTTGACTCTTGAAAAATTTATGTCTGCAAAGAAATTTATGCTCATTGATTACTGGACTTTTCTTTATATGTTTGTGTATTTTTGACGAGCTATCTGACTGTTTTCTCAGGTTTAGATACATGTGTGTGCTGATTTCTTGTTGAAGACCTAACCTTGTTCTTTTTCTTTTTCTTTTTCGGTTATTGTTTTTCTTTATACTCTGTTTACCCTTTGTCCTTTTGTGACAAAAAGGGGGAGTATTTTTTTATTTTTGGACCAGGAATGTATTTCTAAACTATTCAAGTGTTTTTTGTCCCAGAATGGCCAAAGGGGGAGTTTGTTAGTATTTTATGTTGGCTACATTCTGAATGACGTAAACACTTTATGTAACGGTTGCTTTTTAATAGGATTATCAGTTCTATTCAGAGTCTTCAAGTAATATGGACAGTGTCTCATTTCATGCCATGTGTATGGTCACAAGTTTCTAAGAAGATGCCCAATAAGATTCCATGCAATTTCCAAGTCAGAACAGCCAGTTCCTGTGCAACCGTCCAGACGGGCCTTTAAAGGCGTCCAGACACCCCGCAGTGTCTAGAAGCTTCAGCGTTGAAGAACATCCGGACATCAGGGCAACACCTTCTGGACGCTAGGTCAAGCTATTCAGAATCCAAGTGAAATTGGATTTCATGTTCAGACACGAATGGGGAAACAGCAACCGTCCGAACAGAAGGGCAACACCGTCCGGATGCTTTTCAGGTTTCCAGGAAGATTTATGCACACGTCTCAGTGTTTTTATCATAACTCTCTGCTCAAGTATCGAATTGAGACGAAATTGGTATCGTTAGAAAGCCAAGAAAAAATCCTACAACTCAAATGTCCGAACGGTAAATAGAAACGTTCGGACAGAAAGAGAGTAGCATTTGGACGGCCTGCAGAAATTCAAGAAATTTCAGAATTCCTTTTCAAACATGGTCGCAGAAGACGGTTCGGACGAGGCTAACTTCCGTCCGGACGCTGGACAGTCAGAGTCCGAATTTGTATAGATTTAGGGTTTCTTTAAGCCTATAAATAGAGGGCTCTAGGCTTGTAAATTGTATGAATTCTGTAACGAATTCCATAGTGCTTTGAGAGGGTGTTTAGGGAGAATCGAAGATCCACTAGCTCTCAAGCCGTTTCCGGTGTGTGCTCAACAGTTCGTGTGAAGTCTATCTTAGGGATCAGCCCTAAGGTAAAGGAATTCATTGAAGACCCCTTCAAGTAGGAGACTTGGTTGGGAAGCGTTCACGATAGGCATTGTGTCAGAGTTAAAGGTATGACTACTACATAAGGGTATGTGAGTACAAGTGTCTTGTAACTAGCTTTGTTTTCAGTATAGTAGATATCCTGGGTTTGGCTGCCCCGGAGTGGTTTTTCTCTTCACAGAGTTTCCACTTCATAACAAATATCTTGTCTTCTTTAAATTCCGTATTTAAGATATTTTGTTGCACACAAACACACACTTGGTTGTTAGAAGTCATTATTTTATTTTTCAACATTTATCTTAAGAAAGTTAGAACTTTGTTTTGTGTAAGAATGCTAACCTTAAAATTGCAGAACTTATCAAGAAGCATTTTAGCAAACAAAGACAGCCTACCTGCCATCACTGTGGTGTCACAGGACACATCAGGCCACACTGTCATCAGATCCGACATCAGATCCGACATCAGAAGCCTCGAATTAAGAAGCAAGAGCCAAAGACAGGTAAGTCTAGCTCTAAACCTTCCAAGCCTCATCATGCTTCTAGGCAAAAGTGGCAATACCCTCAAAAGGGTTCTCCCTCATGCAGTCACAGTAGCAAGAATGGCCGCACCAAGGCAAAATATTTCAGAGAGAAGCCTAACAAGCACAAGGAAATTCAAATCTGTGAAGAGCTTGTCTACATAATGAAGAATGTCCTAGTCAGTTTAGATAAATTGGACATGGCTTACAACCCTACCTCTCAAGTATAGAAGGTATGGGTAAGGAAGGTTGAGGACAGTCACCCCTTGAGGGGGAGTGGACTCACCTAGTAGAGGTGCAGTCTCACCATACTTAAGATTTTAGTTCCTAAATCCTAGTGCATGTCAGGTACCTTTGCATTGTATTATTTATTATGTCATATCTTATTCATACCTTGCATTATGTTTGAGGAACCATTTATTCTATCCCCATATTTTCTCTTGTTTGCCTTGAGAAAAATTTATTCATGTATTTAATGGGGATGACAGAAAAAGCACGTTGGGCGATCAACTTGAAACGTATATCATTGACATGTGTTCTAGTGATGAATTCGCAACACTCAAAAGGATTGAACAGCTTGTTGAGAAAATGGTAGAGATGAAAAAGGATATCGCGTATCCATTAGTTTATTTATTAGTGACATTGTCATTGATTCTACCAGTTAGGACAACAACTGTTGAAAGAGCATTTTTAGCAATGAATATTGTGAAAAATCGTTTACATAACTAAATGAGAGATCAATGAATGAATGATTGTTTGGTTACGTATATTGAGAATGATATATTTAAGACTAATAGCAATAAAGAAATCATGCAGCGATTTCAAGATATGAAGACTCGTTAAAGACAACTGAATAAATGAACATTAGATGTGACAAAATAAATTGTAAGTTACATTTATAAGTTTTAAGCGATAATTAAATTTTATTGAATTATTTATTTATTGCGTTAGTTATTATTTTAATATTTTTGTTTAATTTTGGATTAACTTTAGATTTTTTTTTCCATTTATTGAAACAAAAAATAAAAATAAAAATAAAAATTTATCCTACTCAACCAAAATCCTGGCTCCACCGGCATGAAGAAACAAACTCTGTTTGCCGCGCACACTGCAGTCCAGATTGAAACGACAAAGACTACTTTTTGCATTGCCAAATATTTTCCTTCAGGTTCGTAAAGCACAACCCACAAATTCATCATAACTTATCTCCAGAAATAAATCACAAGAAAAATCATAAAATCAAAGGTTAACCTCACCAAGTCCTCCATTAGATTTATCGGTTATTATTATTTTTTTTTTAAAAAAAAAAATAGTTTGAGTGTATTTTTAAGTTTTTTGTTATTTTTTATTTTATAAAAGGTATTTTCGTAATTTGGAGAACATTGACAATATTTTTGCTAATTTTGAAAAGACATTGTCAAATTGAATATAGTTTGAGAGGGTACCTAGACTTTACCCCCTTTTTTTAATTTGTTTTTTCAGAATTTTTTTTTTTAATTTACCCTTTTTATTAGGAAAATAACTCTTGCACAACAGTGCACAACTATTGTGCAAGGTCTTAGAAATATGGGGTAGGTCACATGTGGTGTTCCACCACATAAGTCTCACGTGAGACCCATCACATGTATTTAGAATGGTGCACAACAATTACACAACTGTTATGCACCAATCACTCCTCTTTTATTAAGCATTGTATTATTGTCATTAAGGACCGATTACTGTACTACACCCCCACAACATGGGCATAACACCCCCTCATATGGGATGGGGCCCACCCCATGTGAGGGAATGTTGTGCCCATATTGTATTGATGTTGTAAAAGTAGCATTTCCTCTTGTCATTTTAGCCTTTAGGTAATGTGAAAGGCACAATCCTCTATTTAAATAGAGTGAAGAACATCGCAAATTGCATAATAAATTGAAATTGAAAGTTTGAAAAAAAATGTTATAAATCATGCGGTAATTTGAGAGGTAGGTGTAGAAGCTGTAGTTCGAAAAAAAAAACCCAGTAATTTTCTATGCGACTTAGTCAATTCCCTCGTATAAATCGGCAGTGAGCGTGACGTGCATCCGATCATTGATGATTGCACATGGGATTATTTCCCACAAGCCGTTGTTCCCTCCCACCGACAATAGTGCGTCAAACTAAATGAGTCCACCACTTGTCCACATTACACTTAAAACTCTCACTTATACAGTTATATACACGTTCCTTCGGTTTTCTCTTTTTCCACCAATCTCTCCCTCTTTCTCTCTCACAACGCAACAACAAAGTTAAAGAAAAACAACTCTCGGCATGGATCATTACAACTAAAGGAAAAGAAAAAGCATCTCCCTAGCTGTCTCCCCCCCCACCCAAAAAAAAAAAAAAAAGGATCCAAACTTCTCCATCGCTCCCCAATCCCCAATCCCCAATCCATTCCCATGGCCTCCATACCCAGAATTCTCATTCTCACCACCACCCTCTTCCTCTTACTCCTCAAATCGACCGTTTCCCAGCCCACCACTGACTGCACGGACCGTTGGATCTACATCAGACGGCTGCCCTCTCGGTTCAACCTGGATCTCTTGTCCAACTGCTCCCAATACCCTCTCTTCGACAACTTCTGCCCCTACCTCCCCAACCACGGCCTCGGCCACAAGACCCATCCTCGCTCCCACAGCTGGTTCCGCACCGACCCTCTCATGCTGGAGCTCATCTTCCACCGCCGCATGCTCGACTACTCTTGCCTCACCACCGATCCCAACGCCGCCAACGCCGTCTATCTCCCTTACTATGCCGCCATCGATGCCCTCCGTTACCTCTACGGCCCCGACGTCAATGCCAGCGCCGACCACGGCCTTGAATTGTTCGAATTTCTCCAAGATGATAGCCCCGGGATGTGGGCTCGCCATGAAGGCCACGACCATTTCCTGGTCATGGCCAGGCCTTCCTGGGACTTCTCGCAACCTTTGCGCAACCATCCCCCCACGTGGGGCAGTTCCTTCCTCCAACTTCCCGAGTTCTACAACGTCACGGCTTTGACGTTAGAGGCCAGAGCTTGGCCGTGGCAGGAACACGCCGTCCCTTACCCGACCTCGTTTCACCCCCCGACCCTCTCCTTCTTGGAGTCGTGGATTCGCCGCGTGAGGCGGTCCAGGAGGTCCACCTTTATGCTCTTCGCCGGCGGCGGAGGGGTCTCGGCCACGCCCAACATCCGGCGGAGCATTAGGAACGAGTGTGAGAATGAGTCCAATAATGTGACCCAGTCTCTTGGTGGGTACGTGAAGCTGTGTGAGGTCGTGGATTGCTCTAATGGCGCGTGTGAGCACGACCCAATAAGGTACATGAAGCCTATGTTGCAAGCGAGCTTTTGCTTGCAGCCACCCGGGGACACACCCACGCGGAGGTCCACTTTTGATAGCCTTCTCGCCGGCTGCATACCGGTCTTCTTCGAGGACTTGTCGGCGAAGTCGCAGTACAAGTGGCATTTGCCGGAAGAGATATACGGGGAGTTCTCGGTCTTTATACCAAAGGAGGAGGTGGTGTTTAAGGGACAGAGAATTTTAGACGCGTTAATGAGTATACCCACAACCAGAGTTAGGAGGATGAGAGAGAAAGTGTTGGAGTTAATGCCGAGAGTTATGTACAGGAGGCACGGGAGTTCCTTCAATTTCAGGACAACCAAAGATGCATTTGACATTGCAATTGAGAGTACATTACAAAGGATTAAATCTAGGCTTGAAGCAGTAGCATTTGAGTAGTAACTTTATTTATTTATAGGATTCTATTTTTATTTCTTGTTTTTGTAATTATCATTAGTTACTGTTAATTTTTCTTTTTCGATTTCCTTTTACTTCACAAATAGTTCATTGCATAAGTGCAAGGAAGATTATATTAGATTGTTTTGTATTTTGAAGTATTTTTGGTCTAGTTTTGAGAGATATAGAAGAAGCAAGTAAATTAATTGACTATGGAAAAAAATAATAAAATTTATTGAGAGTGCGAAAGCTAAAAGGTATGAAAAAGCCAAACAAACAAAAGGAGGCTTATGGAGAATATGCCTTCTTTTTATGGCAAAGTATATGGAGAGCAGTACATAAGGAATCGGAGAATTGCCCTTGATATTTTCTCTTGTGTTAGTGTGGGGGTGATTGGGTGGAAAAGTGAGGTTTATCCCCATCTGAGAATAGCAGAACCCCATGTAAGACCCGCTCCGAAGCCCGCAGCAGCAATGGTATGGCCTGCCTTGACCTTCCCACTTCGGACAGCTTCATCCAATGCTAATGGAATGGAAGCAGCGCTTGTGTTACCATAATTTGCCAAATTTGATATGACCCGTTCTGGTGGGACATGTAAACGTGCAGCAACTGCATCAATGATCCTCTGGTTTGCCTGCAATTTATCAATCAATCTCTCATTACTTACTTCATCACGGGTACAATGCAAAACAACATGTGACAATTTTTAAGATTGTATCCAAGTCCTTCCAAAGAATGACTTCTTCCAGTATACCCTTATTATGAAGGTATAAAAGTTCAACATTATTTCTTACACCATTTTCTACTTCAGACCACCTACTTAATAATACCCTTTATAAGCAATTTGAAAATGGAGCAGATATGATAAACTTTTATGTCTTTTGACATCAAGAAAGATTAGACAAAGTTATACTGCCACCAAGCAACCTAAAAGTGACTTCAATACACGACTTCAGGGCATATCAAAGCAGAAGTCCAGACCCAATTTTTGTTTGTCCCTATGTGCGATAACCTTCAAAAAATAATGATTTCGGCTACATATTAAAATTTTCACCTAGACTACTATCCTCATTAACTGTTTCAAAAGCTAAAGAAAAGAACAGAAAAGAAAAATCACATACCAGCCAAAATTGTTTAATGAACTAAACTCTTAATAAATTTCCACGCTAGAATGTGACCGACCAGGTATATCTTAGGTTCTAAACACAACCTTCTGTTTAAAATTTTGTAGGTAGTATCTAGCATACCTGATGAAGCAGTAACCAATCAATGCTTGACCCAGAGAGGCCAGCCTTTCCAAGGGCAGACTCAATTGATTGTGGCACACATCGTGCAGCAAATCGAAAGACCTCTTTGCCATTCATTTGAATACAGGAATAGGAGGAGCGCTTTGGAGGGAAGTCCAACACTGAACCATTTGATCCCAACGCATTATCTGTTTCATTTTCTTTGATGCTGGCATTTAGATGTCTGCATACAAGGAAGTCACATGCTCAGTCAGTCCTCATAGAGAAGTGAAAAGTTTGTTTTAGTCATGAATATTAGAATCACATGCCTTTGGCCATCACCATCACTATGCAGGTCAAAACCAAATAAACCATCTTCTTCACTGTCACAGGCCTGCAGAATAGTTGTTATATCAGAATAAATGCAAATTTTATTTCCCATAAGTATGAACTAATAGAAGTAGCTATGAGGTAATTATCATCCTTAAGCAACAATTAAATCATAACTCCCGGAGAAAGTACAAGGGAGATCAAACCTAGTGTCATAAATTGTACAAGACGTAGGAGATTAGAGCTGAAAAACATTTGTCTGACAGGTCAGCACTCATCTTTTCCCCCAAGAGTGTAAAAGCCAAGTTATAGAGACGGATATGTTATAAGTAGTGAGGGTGAGCATCTAGGTGTTGGATTCCTCTCATTCCCCAATTTTTCAATATACATGACATCATCATAGAAGTCTCACATAAAGAACCTGGCCTTGTTAGAACAGATGAAGAGAAACATTATTTGATATTCTGGCCATAAATTGAAAGCCAAAAAGTAAATAAACTAGGAATAAGCTCCTTGTTCTTTTTTCTCCTTCTAGAGGTGTTTCTCTTGTATACTTCATGTATACTTAGGTGCGCTTTAAGTTTTTAATGATATCTCGATTACTTATAAGAAAAAAAGAAACTAAACTAGAAATAAGTCTGAAAACAAGGTTTAAGATTAAGAGTTCACAATTCTCAACTGAGAAAGCAAACTGCTACATCAACTAAACCATTTCTCTAGAGTCCAAACTTTTACTAACTTTATGACAAGGCCTCCTTATAAAGACAATCATCGTAATCGTATCAACAACTAGAGTATTGGACTAGATTTCCAAATCCCTTTACAAAGTACCAATCATGAACAGAAATCCTCGAAATGAAGCCAACTATAAAGTTTCCAGTTGAAGGGACACGCAAACCCAAATAATCCAGCAACCTTATCTTGATTTTATTTTTTTTTATTTTATTATTTTTTTTTTTTTATGACAAGGAACCTTTCCAAGACAGGGCCACTTCGTGTACCCACTCTTGTGGTAAACCTCAAACTCGTGCAAGCGCTCCCTCCACACGGATTGGATAATACTCCGGCTTCGTCAGCTAGCTGGCCCCAAGAAATTGTTTGTACCCTAGGAAATTCGAAACTTAGACCTCATGAGAATACCACAAGGACCAAGGCCCTGACTACTTGAGCCAACCCCTTGGGGTTACTTTATCTAGAAATTATATTCCAAAAGAGTCATGCGTAGATATTTAATAAGATGGGATAACAGTCAGTATTTGCTAGTGCAGAAGTACAAGGCAATGTAACTGTTTACATATACTGTTATCGTCAAATGACCAAAATAAAGACCATTACCTGCACTAACACAGCACCAGCAGCATCTCCAAAGAGAATACAAGTACCTCTATCCGTCCAATCAACATATCGAGAAAGAGCATCAGCTCCAATAACCAGAACATTTTGAAATCCGCCTCCTGCCATTTACAGAGGTAGAGTTCGATTATTTTAATCTCAGAAGTCAGACCCCACTACAGCAATGAACACAAATCCGTTACCCCTAATGTGACAAGCAGCTGATACTAGACCCAACACAAATCCGCTACATGCAGCTGTAATATCATAAGCCAAAGGATTTCTTTTGCAGCCAAGTGCTTTTTGGATCTGACAATTACAATACAACAAAAGGGAGCATAGAAAAGTCTTAGAGTGGTTATATACCAACTAAAGTGGAAGCAATTTATGTCCTTGGGCAGCATACCCTCGACTAGTTATTCATATAAAATTCTCCTAAGAAATATAAAGGTACAATTGATTAACCAAAGGCTATACAAACCAAGTTTGAGAGGGGCAGTTGGGGGAAGTTGAGCTTTAAGTTAAGCTCGAAAGCCCTATTTAAGTCCAACCAAGCCAGCCTTGTAGAGCTTACTACTTAGCTTAGCTAATTCAGCCCCTACTCTGAAACTATATATGGTATTAACTAGTAAGAGAGGCATCTCTATCAACTACAAATATCTATTTCTTTTTTGTTTATACTGCTACCCTCATAATCCCATCATTCAGAATGCATGGACCCCTTTTTGAAACAGGAATATGCAAATGAATCATAGTAGAAAAAGACACTTTCTGAAACAAAGTGTGTGTGTGTGTGTGTGTGTGTGAGATTCGAAATTTTTTTTAAAAAAATATATATATAATTTAGTATAGAAATCCTTCATTACTTCAATTTATGCACCTACGATCGCATAGCAATAAATATATAAAGTCTGCAATTGGTCAAAGTTCTTTGAAAAATATACAGCACAAAATCATTCTTGCAGCTTGCCATGTGCATGCAAAATTGCTCAGAATGACAGAACCAAGTACCCCTAGATTATCTAAGACATACATCCTACTCAACCTTAACTATGAATATGATTGATCTATCAATTTGATACAAATTTCAGAATATTTCATTTCATATCTCTATACCTGAGGAGCACTACCAAAAAGATCCTCTGGTGTTGATGTGCACATCAAGACTAGGTCCACATCATCAGGATCAACCTGTGCCATCTCAAGAGCTTTCCTTGATGCCTCTACCGCTAAAGTCGTCAAGCTATCTTTGCCTGTAAGAGCGACATTAAAATAAAAGTCTCACAGTTTCCATAAATTAAGATGCCATTGCACAAAGAAACTAAACTTTCCATTTCATAACAACTGTGGCATAGATAAGAAGAACAACAAATAGATATACATATTATCTGCTGTCCAGTGAAAACACATCTGGACATTAAATAACCCGGAAAGAGCATTAAAACACCATTTTACAGTCAACCAGGTCAAATCCGCCATGTTTTTTGAACTCTCGGATATAAAGTTGGTAAAGCCATAATGATCGACTTAAGAGATCATCCTGGGTTGGAAACAAGAATTGTGATCAGACAATCAGCAAAAACTCAATCAAGTCAAGCTCAGCCTAGCTAGGCCCAGACTAATCAAGCTGAACAGCCTTCCCCAGGCTCAAGCTCAGATTTTGAGCATCGTGATCAAGAGGCTGCCTCACAAGCAAGCAAAGCCACCTTTATTTGTTTATTTATTTTTGGCTAGGACCAAGAAAAATCAACACACACCATTCACAACTATCCAAAATATGGCACCATCATGCCCTACAAGAACTGACCTGAAAGAACTCGTCGATTACGAATCCCAGTTCGAACAGAAATCCATTCATCAGAAGTATCAACTATTTTTGCAAGATCATCATTGGAAACCTTCAAAGTGGGTGCTGCTGAGCCACAACCAACCAATTTGCAGCCTTTACTGACCAGCCTGTTAATAGATGTTTTTGAAGTATGGGATGAGGATAAAAAATTTTGAAAAGTCAGATTGTCATTTTCTAATTCAAAAGTTTCTTTCCATTGAATCCAATGAGATATCAAAGTAGGCCTGGATTTCTAAAACATAGTACAACCAAAACATCTATTAGCCTTCAAGGAGACATGATTGGGCCTCTAAAAACAAAGAACTCCCACATAAACAAAACATAAAAAGCAAATAGCAAGAAGAATGAGAAGTTAATAACAGAAACTCTTAACCATGAAATGTTAGTGACATTTAAAGCTAATGGCATGAGACGCTTTACCCAAAAATGAGTGTGACATCCAAAGGATATTGCATTTCCTATTCTATTCAGCCAAAAAAGAATGCTAGGAAGCATATAAAATTCAGGCCTCTGACTCAAAGGGGAAAAAACAAAGGCTTCTGTTTTATAATAACATATACCTGTAAGTTCAGCTTTCCAATATGTCACATACTGGGACATCACTCCCACTATGGAAACCTTATAGAAAGCCAAACCGTGCATATGAATACTCCAAATCCATGAAGCAAACTTCCAATGGAAAAATGAAAAAATGTCCACCTCTCATGACTATGCTAGCAATGATGTAAATTACAAATGTTTCCGCAAGATGAAATAATTCAAGAAGACACTATTGTAAAGGATATAAACATATATAGACCATCTTAGACGAGAAGAATCTCTTTCACTCCATATGATCTTCCAAGCATGCAAAGCTTTCTTAAAGGGCGATGATAGGGAAAGGAGAGAAAAAGATAGCAGAAAACTAAAATCTGCAGACAAAAAGCCATCATCCAACTTCTATACCAAGAAGAACAAGCAAAGTGAGTAGAACTAAACATGAAGGTCATCCTACCAAAAAAATTTCCTAAAACATACGTGTTCTCTTCACTAACACCATCTGGCTTTAATTTTAAACATTAAAAAGGCTCTTCCAACTGATGCACTGACAGGAGGACTAATCGCCCTTCAAGAACTCAGGATTAGACACTATATTTGGTAACCCATTTTCCTCTCGTACTCCCAGACACATCCCAACAAAGCCATCACGAAGGGAGTGAAAAACCCAGCCCTTCTTAGTCCTTGCTTCCTCACCCATAAATTGTTTGTAGTTTATGAAAAAAGGACTTTAAATAATGGGAACAGCAGCTTATAAGAATTATGGCAAGCTACTGCAACAGTCTCCAATAAATGAAGGCTGCTAACCAAACAGTTTAAACACCACCTAGAATATTTTAACACCAAAAATTTAGTAAAGCAATATTCTCCTTTCGATAGATTCTATCTTCTGCAATAAATCTCATTCATAACTTACATAGTGAGTGCCCATACCAGAGCAAATAACACATGACCTCTACCATTACAATCATGAACACAGTTAATCATAATAATAATATAAATAAATAAATAAATAAAAAGATTATTCTAGCAAAACCCAAAAGCCAGAATAAAAAGCTCGAATCCATTCATTGGCTTTCAAATAGATATCATAAATGATAACCCAACTACACCTCCTCAAAAAATTTCCTACAAACTCCGCTGGTGTATTCCAACCCAATTGCATTCACAACCTATACGCTTTAAAGATTAATAAAAGAACTGATGAATGACCAAAATACAAAAGAAATCAGAGATGAAACTCACCTGGGTATCCGAGATTCAGAAGGGGAAGCACCAGAAGAAAGCTTCTCTTCGCCATGAATGGTGCCGGAGCAGATTACCATCTTGGAGAATCCCTCAGGAGAGCAAAGCCGAGATCGGTAAATCCCTATCGGAGGTTGAATCCTCCTTCTCAAGCTGGGGATTGAGGGAGTAAAGAACCCAGATGCATTGGCCATTTACACCCACCACCCAAAACCAAAGAAACAAAGAGAGAGAGAGAGAGAGAGAGAGAGAGAGAGAGAGAAAATATATATGGACGGAAGGAAATAGAATGAAAGATATGATATTCTTCAGCTTCTATGTGAAAGAAGAAGAAGAAGAAGAATGTGAAGTACAGAGTATATAAAGCCCATGAGAGGGATGAAAGATCAATAGGTGACAGACAAACACCGTTTTCTCTTAAGACTTTTTTTTTTGTGAACTTCGGAAGGTCCGAAGTAGATACAGAAATGGGCGATTTTGCCAAACCCAACTTGATTTAAGTCAGGAAACTCCTTTGCTCTCTCTCTCTCTCTCTCATTTTTAAAACTTTAAATGGAACAGAAAGAGACAGCATCCCCTGCTCTGCCGTTCCAAAGAGCTTGATTTTGTTTCAATAATCCCAAGTTGGGGGAAATGTAATGGGCACTTGCCACATAATAAGAACACCTCCAACTAAAATGACTTCAATACCCTATTGGATACTTGGCTGGATCTCATTGGCTGGCCGCTAATGGTCCTCTAGGTTGGATTGTGGAGTATCTGAACTCGATTTCTCATCTTCGAGTTGGCACTTCCATGAGGGGATTTTCAATTTTTCCAAAGTTCGAACTTAAATCTTTCCACAACTACGCTAAGGCGGTGTAAACGAAGGAAGTTACCGATCAACTCGTTCGGGCTTAGCTCGATAAAGCGCAGTTTGTGCGTGACTCGATTTTTAAATGAGTTTTTCGTGAACACAAAATTATATTCGATTATTAAACAATACATAATCGTATAAAACTTCAATTGCTCGTTTAAAGTTTGCAAACATACTCATATAAGGTTTAGCTCGCTTATTAGTGCAACTCATGAATATATTTGTATATATTAATTAATTTAAATTTGGTACAAATGCATCACACCAAAATTATTACTCTCTAACTAACAAAAGACACTTGGCTCACTTCTCACGTACAACACTCACTTTACCCACAAATATTACCAAACAAATAACTCATATAGCATATTACTTATTAGCTAATAATTTAACAATAGTCATTGTGATTTTATATAGTATATATGTATGTATTGAATATTAATTATTAAGTAACAATAATTGATTGGTATACAACATATAATTATATCTATAAACTATCAACTATAATTAAATAATTATATCTATAAGTATCTATATAAAATATAATTTAATGATAAAAGTTAATCATACGGTCATATCTTAAATGATCTAATGGTTCGTTTGGGTTTGCGATTTCAAAATGTGCGATTTGAAAAGTGATTTTTAAAAACGCAGTTAAACGTTTGGCAAAATTGCAATTTGATCTTTAAAATCGCAGGTCAGCTTTTAAAATTCTCCGTTTTCAAAAAAGCATCTCATTGCCTAAATTTTAACTTATAAGTATACTATTCATAATAATGTAAACTATAAATATTAGGTTAAAAGTTATAACTATATACAATAAGCACATAAATTTTGATATGATCATATGATCTAACAATTTATATGATATTAAATCTTAGGTAATATGACACACATTATATCTCTATTATATAATGTAATAAATTAATAATTATATCAACAATACTTATTTTGTATCATTGTACGATTAAGTATGATCTAACAATTGACTATGTTCTAACAACAATAGGTGATATGATCTAACAATTCATTTGATTGAATTTAAGTATGATCTAAGATTCTAAGCACATAATTTAGATGAATACTTATAGCTTATTTTAGCTCATTATAGAATAACAAATAAGCATGGTTATTATTATTGTAACACCCCACCTTTTACAAAAAAGCGTAAGTAATTAAATCTGATTAATTACGTGACATTACGACATCAAAGATGAAATCTCGCAGTGGAATATATTTTTCTTTTTAAAAACTTAAGAATAACACATTGAGCTAACTGAATTTCCTCTAGGTATTCATTAGAAATTATTTAATTTCTTTACACTAAATACATCCAATCATGTGTCACTAGAGACACACAAACATACATGGACAGACTATGGAATACCAGCATTCCTCTAAACATGTTACATAGCAAAAGGCACCTAAACACAAACGATTACAAATAAATATAACAGTTACAAAAACGTTAGCTTTAACATCTTCTAAGCTAGCAGATAATCCAATCCATCATCTTCTGATTCGGCACCAATAAATATGTGATTGCGGATACTTCTACAATCTCATACTGTGATAGAGTGAGTCAACTATTTTTAATAATATAATATTCACTGATTTATTTTAAAAGCACATGATATACAATGTCGCCTTATGTCTATATATATATAAACAATTCATGGTCCACAATCATGAAGTGCTATATATATACATCTATAAAACAATAATATGATGACAGTTTTATGCAAGTCTTATTTATTTTCTTCTTTCACTCCTCTCTTTTAAATCCTTAGCTCAGTTAACGTATTGCCTTGGAGACTTGTGCTCATTCAACTATAAAGTTTATTTGTTTTCGGCAGTGGCCTTGTGCACACCTGGTTCAGGAAATTATTAAATCTTTCACGAGACATTCCTCCCACCGGTAGCTTTTGTTCCTGCAAGCAGGTCTGCTACTTACCAGCTTTGTTATTAGTCAATTTAGTAACAACAATAAAATATGCAAATTTCATTCAAACACATATAATTAAAAAAACCCATAAACATAAGATTATGGAAATCAGCATCATTGTCAGTAAGTATTTTATACTTACAGTCATTTAGTACAATCTCATAGCTCATCATTAGCAATAATGATTATTTACATGTACAAAAGACATTAATATCATCACTCATGAATCCTAATTATATACGCATACATCGAAACAAGGGGAAATTACACTTTACCCCCTGAAGTTGACAGCTATTTGCAATTTATGCTCCACTGTTTCAATTTCGTCAATTGCACCCAACGAAATTTCAAAAATTTTCAATTTGACCATTCCGTCAGCATTTTTTGTCTCAGTTGACAGAAACTCAAACACATGCCGCGCACATGCATTTTTTAGTCCAAACTTTACGAAAATACCCTCATTTGTCCACAAAACGCCGCATTTACGTACATGAACACACTCCATGTCGTCGTTGTCTTTGTCCTCCTACCCTTTTGTTCTCTCCTTCAACAACCTGACATACATCATCAAGGTCGTCCAGAAGATGTTGTTGTCGTCATGCCGTTCTAATGTCATCTAGAAGATGTCGTTGCCATCTTCAAGGTCGTCCACCGAACATCATCAAGTTTGGCTATGTGGTTTCAGAGATTTTTGGACTGCAATTGATATTAATTTTTTTTTTTTTTCAGATCAAAAGAGATATACACATGCCTAGCTCTCTTTGCTGCTAGAAGACCCAAATCACCTCAAAAAGATATATCTAAATATGAGATTTTTAGATTTTAGTTTTTTAAGAAAGATGATCTCAGACCATACGTTAAAATCACAAACTACTTATGCTTTTGATAACGTGCAATGTCCTGATTTTTAAATTACGTTTTAAGAATAAAATTTAGTGGATAAACGACTAAGATTAATTAGATGACTCGAAAATGTAAAAGGGCGCGTAGAGAATAATTTTTTAAAGTTTAAGAACTAAAGAAAATAAATAAATAAATATTAAATGGTCGCGCGACCAGACACCAAACCTGATGCGTTCGGATGGCATGCCTTTGGGTGCACATCCACTAAAGGGACGCGCGCCCAAAAGACACTTGAGGTCCATCTGGACGGGACCTAAATTAAAATGGGCAGATCGCCCATTTCTTCTCGGCTCCTCCGAAAATTCTCCCCCTCTCTCTCAGTTTTTCACCTTGAAATGCCGATCCATGGAGATCCGACTGTCTAAACTCAATTTCGACTTTGGAAACATGATCTACAAAGCCCGATCTATGTTTTTACCGGTTGGTTTGAGGTATTTTCCTTAAACTCATGTTTTAGAGATTTTGGTTAAATTTTGTAAATGTGAGTTTAATCTTGTTATTCTTTATGATTTGCACAGTTTGAAGTTCCCTAAATGTTCACCAAGTGTTGGATTTCATTTGGGTGAATTTAGGTAAGTTTTCTAAACCCTAACTTTTGGGTTATGTATTTTAATTGCAATTTCTTGTGCTTAACCCTAAGGAAACCTTATGGGTTAGTGTTATTAGTGTTTAAATAGCAATATTATGTTATGAGCTAGTAAAATAAATTATGGGTTTAAGATTGGAAACTCTAATTTGTTGGGTTAAATTAATTTGGGGTTTTTTGAGTGTTTAAAACCAAGATTACTAATTTATGGATTAATTGTGGTTATTGTGATGATTAATCCCAAATTAGCTATGGGTTTTGTAAAAAGATTAATGAATACAATTTGCGTTAACATTTAATGTTAAAGGTAAATGTTTAAAGGGGTGATTTTAATGTCTAATCCTAAATAAGTGTTTTGGGTTAGTGGTGTTGTAGGTAAAATTAGTGAGTAATGTTTATGGGTGTGTAATTGGGGCCCTTAAAATATTATGGATTTTTCAACGGTTTAGCCTTGAGCGATTAAAGTGCTAATTAGAGTGTTAATTATTTAAAGTGCTAAATAGTGCAATGTGTTATTCCACAGTGATACATTGCAAGGTGGTATCTAGAAGACCTAAGCTTGATATCTGCGCAGCCATGTTAGTATTCTACTCACTGAGGGATCTTAGGAATTTAGATATATGAATTGCTATGTTTAGTTTAATTTGATGTTAACTCTATGATGATGATTTGGTATATGTAATTATGAACTATATTATGAATATGATATATGTTGATGAATTGATATTAAATGATGCATGAGATTTGTATTGCGAATGATGGCATGACGTTGAATTGATGTTGAGTATTGAATGAGATTTATGTTGTGAATATAAGATATGTTAATGAATTGATATTGAAGAATGCATGAGATTTGTATTGTGAACGGAAATGTGATAATAAGATAATGTAGAGATATGCATGAAAATATATGTTAATGAGTTTGTGAGATATTGGTTGGAGAAATTGTAATGATAAATGGATGTTGATGACATTGGAATGTATTTATGGTTTTGGAATTGTTGATAAAAATATATGTGATTGTGTTGTGAATTATTGGATTGAGAATTTGTGATGATAATATGATGTTGGATAGATGATTTAAGTTGTGACGACCCTTTTTGTTTTTTTTGAAATCATACAAACGGATCTTCACAGTGGCACGACTACATGTCACTCAGCCAACATAATGTACACATTCCATAACATGTACCTGATATTCAGAGTTACATCAAACACAGCGGAATATAAATTTCAATGTGTAAGGAAACACATTAAAAGCGGAAATACATCTAATACATAACTGTTATCAACAACAAGAGTCATTTACATGTCTAACTGATTAAAGCTTATAAAATATATTACTCTAAATACATAATAGAATACAGGCTCAACAAATACATATCCACGTAGGACACGAACCATAAATAAAATACCCAAAATACGGACTACCCATGAGTCCGTGACTTATGACTGTCGCGATGTGCTCTAATCATAACATCCCATACGCTAGGTGGACGAGTCAATATCTATATCCGTAGAACCTGCAACCAAAGCATTAATGTCTGCACGGTTACGGGGGTTGCCGCATCCGCACAGGTGGAATTATGAGCCCATCGTCTCCGTATAAAATATACCAAGACCTCAGTGATATTAAACAAACTGAGTCTTCACAAAGAACCAACTTTTTCTTTTTAGTCTTGCGTACACTATAACAGCTACCAACTCATAAACTTTGTTTGAAAACCCCCATAGCTAATATAGCAAACACTGACTATTATAAAACATTTAAAACATACTATGTAGTTGGACCCATACGTAGAACTTCCAATGGCTTGGAAGCAACTACGTATACACCCACCTACAATAATACTTTTATGTTGGTAGCTCAAATGCACAAAGATCTAACGTTATTAACTTTGATATCATCATGCCTCAGGGCATTACAACTTCATGTCTATGGCACATAGTTGTCCATGCGATTACTAGAGTAAAACTCTGATATCCAAGTACTTCTTACTGATGTACCACGATAATCCATTTACTTACTCCCAAGTCACACTGATATCCCAACCAATAGTGTCACATCCAAGTACACCTAGCTTAAAACATGCCATCTCGCTCTTTAGTACTAGCTTACTATCATTTTCCGAATATGGTTAACACCGAATCCTAGGGCATTACAACTTCATGTCGAAGGCACATAGTTGTCCATGCGGTTACTAGAGTAAAACTATGATATCTAAGCATTTCTTACTGATGTACCACGACAATTCATCTACCTACTCCCACGACACTGTATTACTCATACCGAACAATGACAATACCCTTGTACGTCCAAGCTCAATGTTCTTAAATCATGCAACTAGACGATAGAAGTATACATAAGTTCCTTGCCAGTAAAACTCTTAGGCATACAAATACGTCTAGCATAAAAATCACAATATACTATATCATGAAAACATTACACAATTTAAACAATGATATGCATGCTCATGATTGTCTTTTCATTCCTTGTGAGGCTTACCTTCTTTTTCATTCTCATGAGGCTTACCCTCCCTTTCATTCTTATGTTCATGCTTTATGCTTTACAATTCAAACTCTATACTCCTATTCTTTACAAATCATGTTTTCTTCAAATACGATAAACCAATCAACATGTAATTTTATCATTTTACTTTGCATAATTTAAATCTCAACCGTAGCTCACATTCAAACATTTTAAATCATTTCAACACATTTCATCCATACATCATTTCATAACATCATTGATATTATTTGAACATAATTGAAACTACTCAAATCAACCAAAACAGATATATTCAACATACAGTTGGTTCGGGTTTATAAAATACATATATTTTGCAATTCTAATATACATAAAAATAATAGTTTCTCAGTGAGTAAAATATCACCTGGCTGCGCGGATATTAAACACTAGGTCTCCTAGACATTACCTTGCAATGTATCACTGTGGAATAACACATTGCACTATTTAGCACATTAAATAATTAACACCCTAATCAGCACTTAAATCGCTTAAGGCTAAACCGTTGGAAAACCCATAATATTTTAAGGG
Organism: Alnus glutinosa; assembly: GCF_958979055.1. Lineage (NCBI taxonomy): Eukaryota > Viridiplantae > Streptophyta > Magnoliopsida > Fagales > Betulaceae > Alnus > Alnus glutinosa. Next base: position 10,164,067 of record NC_084898.1, on the reverse strand, counting down.
TTCCAAACGTCTACCCATAAATCCTAGACACTAACTAAAACTCAAACAATACCAACCTAAAATATTTATTAAGGATTAGATATTAAAATTACTATTTAACTATTTACTCGTAATATTAATTACTAACTCACAATTATTTCCACTAACCCACCAATCATTTTCATTAACATTTTCTCAATATCATTAACCCTAAAATTATTTTCATTAATCTTTTACAATAATTATTAACTTATTAACATAATTCATTATTTAAAATAACATTAACCCATAAGAAAATCTTAGGGTTAACCTCGCAAATACTATTTAAACTAAATACCCATAATTATTTATTTTTACTAATATTAGAACATAACCCTTAAATACTTACTTTTACAAAATCCCATAGCTAATTTGGGATTAATCATCACTATAACCACAATTAATCCACAAATTAACAATCTAGGTTTTAAATACTTAAAAACCCTAAATTAATTTAACCCATCAAATTAGAGTTTCCAAACTTAAACTCATAATTATTTTACTAACGCATAACATAATATTGATATTTAAACACTAACAACACTAACCCATAAGGTTTACTTAGGATTAGGCACAAGAAATCACAATAAAAATACATAATCCAAAAGTTAGGGTTTAAAGAAACTCACCAAAAATTTCACCAAATGTAAACCAATACTTGGAGAGTGTTTAGCAAACTCCTCACAACAAATCCTAAGAACACATAAAATCAAGCTCATATATCTTTAGATTTAATCTAAAATCTCAAAGACCAAGAGTTTGTGAAAATACCTCAAACCAATCGGTAGAAACGTAGATCGGGCTCCATAGATCACGTTACCGAAGTCGGATTTAAGTTTGGATGGTTAGATCTTCGTAGATCATGAGTTTTATATCAAAAACCCATGAAAAATTGAGAGATGACATTTTTATTCCGGAGTGTTCGATAAAAATGGGCATTCGGCCAATTTTTAAATAGGTTCCATCTGGATGGGCCCCATCTCCGTCCGGAGGCGCCTTGCACTGAAGGGCCATTCGACCCTTCAACTTTTAGTGATGCGCCCCGTTTTGGGGCGCATCAAGTGGTGTGGGGCGCTGACTAGTGCCTCACATCACGTTTTTCTTCTTTCTTTTTTTAATTTACCTTTGTTTTGACTTTTCTTTTTCTTTTCTTTTTTTCTTCACTTATTCTTTGCTTTTAATAATTATTCTTATTCTTTTTCTATTTATTTTATTTTCTTTTTCTTTTTCTATTTTATTTTCCTTTGAACCTAAAAATATCGCTTATATTTTATTTTCATGGCTACCATTTACAAGTCCAAAGAATAAAAATAAAACATTTTATTTTATTTTACCACACCAAATAGACTTATTTTTATTTAAACCTAATAAACCCATTTTATAAACTTTGGTCTTTAAAAATTTTCCCTTGCATTTTAAATACACCTAATTAGGTTTAATCAATTATTTACTCAAATTTCATATTTTATTTGCTACAAAGAGTCTTGGACATTACATCCCTTCCTCCCTCCTTATAAAAATTCCGTCCTCGAAATTTGGACATTAATCATTTTATGCACATACGAGCATGCATTCTATATTAAAAACGCTCATGCAAGTATGCATTTTACTTGGTATGTTCGTTCGAAAGTGGTATAATAAAACAATCATACCCGGATTTATACGCAATAATGGGGAATCATTCCCACAATAAACGATTAAGAACTCATGTGGCTTCATCATCATCGTGATTTCACCACAGAGTTCCCACTAACGAAACGAGTTTTGTGTTTTCTTACAAACCAAAGCTCGTTTTGCACTTCTTTAAAGGTCAATTTCCATTGAATACAAAGAAGCACATCACAAGTATTAGGTTGCGAACACGTTCGTAACGGAGAAATACGGGAAAATGTCATGAATGGCTGCTAAAATTAGGAGACATCATGACCGATTATGTGATGGACATACGTTTAACACTAGGGACAACTCAATATATCCAGAATTGAGCACACCCATATTGCCCAAAGCATTATATGCTTTGCATTGACGACACCTTGCATTTCACAAGATCACCAATTTGAAACACAAATTTGCGGCGATGTTTATACATAGCTTACCATCACTATGTAATGAATATCTACTTGAACGAGCGCATTCTTCCCTAGAATCATGCACCACTTCAAAGTTTGGTAATCATTTCACTCCAACTTCATATCAAATGAAGTGGCATTCATCGTTCGTGTCCATACGACGTTACATGCGATACAACGTCAGTAGTGGTAAACTACCATAACTAGTAGTCACAACTAATGGCGGGTATCATAATCAACTCTTTTGATTCCCACATGCATAACTTGGGCGTATCCTCAAGTGTCTAAATAGATCTCTCGGATCAGTCGTCCGCATGCGGAGGGTACGTTGAGCTAACATTCCAAATACACTTAGAGTCAATCTCGCCATCACGCGATTTCCACTTAGTGCTTTAGCCGTGACAGTGGCTTAAGTTGCACGCCAAGACATCTTGCCATCAAGATTTCCTAACACAACAGCCCATCATTATTGTCTTACATTTCCGTCTTGCGACACAAAAGTGCATCAAGACTTGGGTGATATACATACATACATACATATATAAAATAACTCCAAGTCTTTCATTATTCATTATTGGAATTGTATCGCTCATTCCTTAAGAGAAAATTCACTCATGAAAATTCTCCATAATCATTCATCACATTTCCAACAAGAAACTTAACATCATTAATCCATAAATTTGATTTTTTTTTTTTATTTTTATTAATTAAATTCACCTCAAGAATATAAACCTGTTAATTTGTGTTGGCTGCATTCTGTTTGACAAAATCACTATCATGTAATGTTGCTGTCATAATCAGGGATGTCGTATTTTTCAGAGTCTTCAAAAGAATTTTAGAAAAAGCTTTTCAAGTGTTCAAAGGAAGATTTTGTGCAGATTCCAACTCAGAAAAGTCGGATCCCATGTTTCCGTCCGGACGGCCTAGTCATGCATCCGAACGAGCCGTCCAGACGCCCTACAGTGTCAAGAAGCTTCGAACAATTCAAGGTTGCATCCGTCCGGACGTCATGGCAACACGTCCAGACACACTTTAGAGTTCGAGAAGATTCTAGCTTTCCTTTGCAAACACAAAGTGGGAAGATAGCTTGCACCCGTCCAGACGCTAGGGCAACACCATCCGGATGCTGAGATCTTTGATAAGGAAATTGCATGCATACACTCTGCATCCGTCCAGACGATAGGGCACCACGGTTCGGATGTGGTCCTGTTATGGCAATTACGTGCAAACAAAGTGCAACCATCTAGACTCTAGGGCAACACCGTCCCAACGTAGCCTTAATATGAAAATGCGTGGAGCGCATTATGGAAAACCGGTTGTATAGAAGACTGTCCAGATGCTCAATGCTTTCATTCGAATGCCGCCTAGAGAAATCAGAGACATACTTGATTTAGGTCTTATAAGCTTATAAATATAGGCCTCTAGGCATTTATTTTTTACAGAATTCGGTATTGAATTCTTTATAACTTAGATAAGGTGTTTAAGGAGATAGTGTGAAAACCTGCTAGCTCTCAAGCTGTTGCCGGTGTATTGTTGCTGTGCTTGTGTTGAAGTCTATCTTAGGGAGGAGCCATAAGGTAAAGGAATCCATTGAAGACCCCTTCAAGTAGGTGACTTGGTTGGGAGGCATTCATGTTGGTTTACGTGTTAAAGTGCAAGATACGATCGCTGCATATGGGTATGTGAATCTTACTGTCTTTGTACTAGCTTTGTCTTCAGAATAATGGATTTCCTGGGTTTGGCTGCCTCAGAGTGATTTTTCTTTTAATTGAGTTTCCACTTCATTAACAAAATATCTGTCTCATTTAAATTCCGCACTTTTGACATTTTGTTACACATTGCACTCACACAGTTAAATTAGAAGTCAATTTATTTTTCAATTGGTATCAGAGCTTGGTAAACTCTGTTCAGATTAATTTCTTGAGTGTGATTTATTTGACTTTTATTTTTTTTACTATGTCTCAAACTCTTAATTTCATTCCCGCATTTGATGGCACAAACTATGGCTATTGGAAAGCTCGTATGCGTTTCTTTTTAAAATCCATTGATGTTTGGTAGACTGTAGAATTTGGTTGGACTAAGCTAGAGGATACAACTCTCGAACTAATTCCTTAAAAAAATGCACGACTTGCTAACGATAAAGCCCTCCATACTCTATGTCAAGCTCTTTCACCTTCTGAATTCACAAGAATTTAAAACTGTGAATTCGCTCTAGAAGCATGAAAAATCTTAAAAACAACATATGAGGGCACAAAACTTGTTAAATCTGCCAAGCTCCAGATCTTGATTTCTAGATTTGAAGAATTAAGATGCTTGAAGAAGAGACATTCTGGGAGTTTTACACTAAGATCAGCGACCTTGAGAAAATCAATGGTGAGTCTTGGGAAGTCAGTCTCAGATGTAAAACTCATTTGAGCATTTCAGAATAAAAGTGACTACCATTGAAGATAGCAAAGATCTAGATGAGAAGATTGAAGAGTTGGTGGGATCTCTTTAAACCTATGAGGATTCCCTACCTCCAGTCAAGAAGGCAAAGACAATTGCTCTCAAGGCATCTAAGAAGAAGGCCAAAGTCTTATCTGAGGAAGACTCTGATAATGAAGAAGATACGGTGGCAATGCTGGCCAATCCCTAGGCAAAAAACTGTAGGTTAAGTCCCATGATAAGTCCAGTTTGGTAAGGAGACCCACGACACTAATGAGGGAAAAGGTTAGTTAAGTTCAGGGTTTCTATCTATATGTTGGAGTCTCACGGCATCTATTCATCATCTATGATAAGACCGGAGATGGTAAAAGACCCACGGCATCTATGGTAAGACCATATCATGTGTTGGAGTCTCACGGCATCTATTCATCCATCATCTATGATAAGACCGGAGATGGTAAAAGACCCACGGCATCTATGGTAAGACCGTATCATGTGCTGGAGTCCCACGACATCTATTCATCCATCATCTATGATAAGACCGGAGATGGTAAAAGACCAACGGCATATATGGTAAGACCGTATCATGTGTTGGAGTCTCACGGCATCTATTCATCCATCTATGGTGAGACCGTATCATGCGTTAAAGTCTCACGGCATCTATCTATCCATCTATGCTAGTAATGAGAGATTGAGTATATAGAAGTGTTAATAAGACTGCAGGTTTAAATCCTAAGACAAAAATGAGTATATGAGATCATGCATACATATAATTGTCATCATAATATTGTATGGTGTACTTTTATACTTTTAAATGATTCAGTATTTTATTATGTTATTGGAGATAGTTAACTCACTGTTCTGACAGTATGGGAATGTGGTGCTAACCACAATCACATACGAGTTTTTGCAGGATGGAAGGAACGATACAACTAATAGTATTTATATTTAAGGATAAGACTTTTGTTATGTAATATTTTTATGTGTTAATTTGAATTAGTTAAGAACAATGGTATTTATTAAGTGCCGCATATGGCACATATGTTATTGCTTTGAGTGTAGTTATGGTATTAAAACTCATGGTTCATGTTTTAATATAATGAGGTAATTCAATCAGCTCTGAAGTGTTATGTTCCTAGTTTTTAAAGAAAAAAATATATTCCGCTGCCAATTATTTAACTCTGATGACGTCGTAATGACACGTGAAAATTGAAATTTTCACTTACATTTTTTTTGTAAAAAGCGGGTCATTACAGCTAATGAGCCAAGTCTAGAAGATCCTTTAGAAGAGAGTTGTATTCAATTCGAATTTGATCTGGATCTTGACATGCTATGTGAGCAAAATGATGCCTTATTAGATTTCACTCCTGAGATACGACCTGAGAATGGGGAAACCATAGAGATATCATTCACTTCTTCATCAGCAGCTGAGGAGGAAGAGAAAGATGAGCACTTGGAGCAAATTAAGCCCCCGTCAACTCCAAATTTGTCCAATGACAAGGAAATGAGTACTGAAGCTTATTCCTTCATCAACATCCCTTTTGAGACACTTCATAAGCTTCAAGCTTCAGTTCTTCAATGTCTCAAAGAACCATCTTTTGATAAATTTGTCAAGGATCTATGAACACAAGGTCACAAATCTAGGAATCATCTTCCTAAGAAGATTCTTCGAAGCAAGCAAGTAGGCTACCTGAGATGGCGAAACATTCTGTCAAAGGGCTATCAAATTCTAAAGAAGAAACAGTGGAAAAGATTAGTTGGACATCTCAATGATCGGGGAAAATGCTGTAACTTTTCTTTTACATTTTATTTTAGTCATTTTTCATTTCATTTTTGTCTTTTTCTTTTGTTTCTAACAGCAATTGACCTTGTGATGTGTGTTTCTGTTAGAAATATTGCTGTTAGTTTGTGACAGGTGTGCTTGTGTTTAAGTTTGGGGGACGCCCTAACCTTTTTGTTTTACTCCTTGCGTTCAAAGAATAATACTTGTCTCAGTTGCTATTAGAGACAAGTATAAAACAAAATATGTTTATAATATAGATATATCATTTTCATAAACTTTTCTTCACGTCAGAAAATCATTTTACAATCAAAGTAACAATGTTAAAAAATATACTCAATATACTTAAAACATTTTCTTTGAATCCAAAACCAAAATATTTTCTATTGCAAACCTTTATTTAGCATACAATCATGCAAATATATATATATATGACCTGCCAATCAAATCTATGAGCTACTAAATTGAAAATCCTATCAACATGTTCTCTAACACATAAATGATATTGATATACTTACTAACATGATTAGCAAGAAACATATATAAAGATCATACGATACATATATTGTAATGTCCAAGACATTTTGTAGTAATTAAAACATGAAATTTGAGTAAATAATTAATTAAAGTTAATTTAGTGTTAGTAAAAATGCAAAAGAATAGTTTTAAAGTCCAAAGAAATAGAAAAGAAAAATTAGAAAAGAAAAATAAAATATAAAAGAAATTAGAAAATAAAATGAAATAAGAAAAAGAAAGAAATGAAATAAAAAGAAAAGTCAAAGTAAAGAAATAAAAATAAAAATAAAAATAAAAAAGTATATATAATATATATGTGGGGCGACCTACACCCCACATTCAAAAAAAAAAAAAAGGTCAAATGGCCATTAAATTAAAAAAAGAAAAAAAGAAAAAGAAAGGCCAAGTGGCCTTTCCAAAACAGTTGAGGCACAACCTTTTTTTAAAATATATATATATATATATATATATATATATACAAAGGCCATTCGGCCTTTGTTCCAAAATAAGGTGGATAGCGCTGCAATAAAAAGGGGGCAGGGGGCCATTTTGTCACGTGCAGTCCAGGATTCTTTGGTTTTCATCATTTTTTCTTTGGTTTTTCTTAGAAAAGCCATTATTTACGGAGATTCAACTGTCCAAACTCAAATCTGACTTCGAAAACGTGATATACTCGTAAGGATTTATATTTTCAGTGATTGTTTGGAGGCAAATAGTTAAATTCATATTTTGAAATTTTTGGTTAAATCTAGCAAAATATGAGTTTAATCTAGGGTTTTCTTTAGGTATTGTGCTACTTGGGGCTTGCTTGTGGTTCCCCAAATTTCATATCTTATTTGGGTGAATTTTAGTAAGTTTCCTAAACCCTAACTTTTGGGTGTTTAATTTTAGTTGTGTTTTTATGTAATTAACCCTTAATAAATGCTATTGGGTTAATAGTGATTTGAAGCAGTGTTTTGTGAATTGAGTAAAAATATAGAAACCCTAATTTGATGGGTTAAATTAATTTGGAGTTTTTTAAATGTTTAAAACCTAGATTGTTAATTGTGGATTAATTGTGGTTATAGTGATGATTAATCCCAAATTAGCTATGGGTTTTGTGAAAATAATTATTTAAGGGTTAGGTGCTAATGTTAGTAAAAATATATAAATAAATATGGGTATTTAGTTTAAATAGTATTTACGAAGTTAACAACAAGATTTTCTTATGAGTTAATGTTATTTTAAATGTATTAATGATTTAAGTCAATAAGTTAGTAATTATTGTAAAAACATTAGTTAATATAATTTTAGGGTTAATGTTAGTATAAAAGTGTTAATAAAAATAATTTATGGGTTAGTGTGATTAATTGCGGGTTAGTAATTAATATTATAAGTAAATAGTTAAATAGTGATTTTAATATCTAACCCTTAGTGAATACTTTGGGTTAGTATTGTTTGAGTTTTAGTTAGTGTCTAGGATTTATGGTAGACAATTGGAACCATTAAAAAAATATTATGGGTTTTCCCAACAGTTTAACCTTAAGCGATTCAAGTGCTAATTATGGTGTTAATTATTTAAAGTGCTAAATAGTTCAATGTGTTATTCCGCAGTGATACATTGCAAGGTGGCGTCTAGGAGACCTAAGCTTGATATCCGCGCAGCCAGGTGAGTATTCTACTCACTAAGGGCTCTTAGGAATTTAGATATATGAATTGCTATGTTTAGTTTAATTTGATGTTAACTCTATAATGATGATTTGGTATATGTAATTATGAACTATATTGTGAATATGATATATGTAACGCCCCAAATTTGAACCTGCAAATTCGTAAGCAGAAACCTCCGGTTTCCACGTGACATTACTACATCAGAGATAAACTCTCGCAGCGGAATATATTTTTTTCTTCTAAAGCCTTAGGTATTGATAGCATAACACATTTAGAGCTGACTGAAATACCTTGATACGTTTATTAAAAGTTACTTAGGTTTATCTTTACATCCTATATGCACACTAGGTGCATCAAAATTAGTGCCACAGGCGGCACATAAGCATATAACATAAAACATGTCGAACATGACATTGTTATAAATATTTACATGCCATAAAACAAAACACATATAAGCGCAACTAGTAATTTCTAAGCTAGCACATGATAGTTCGTTGATGGTTTCAAAAACCATCAAAACTGGCATATGGGTCCATGCCTTCATTCTCCAGATCTGCATCAGTAACTATGCAAATATGACGTCATCATATTTACATAGACAAACAAGTGAGTCATCCATTTTCATAACTAAGTTACCATCAAATTAATAACAGTTCATAAATAATATAAATGCAAGAGTTGTATGAATATGCATCGTAGTAACCATTTAGTTTGTGTTTTATGTTCATCTTACTTCAGACCTCTCGTTCTTAGGTATCCAAACCCGTTCATGTCCTTTTCCTCACACTTAAAGTCTTACCTGTTTGCACTGGAATCCTACCGGCCCCAGCATTAGTTATATATTAGGACTTTGGACTCACCCTGGGTCACTATGAACCCCCTGGATCCACTGACTAGCCTTCCTTCCACTTGCTACTACATCAGCTTGTTGATGGCTATCTCATCAGCCGTTATATTAATTGGACACAACATGCAATGCATGAACAACCACATGCAATGAACACACACCACACAGTCCTAATGAAACATAGAATCATTTCTCAGTAAGTACATCCATACTTACTCTCCTTGGTGTAGTTTCTTAGCTCCTTTTCTGTAACAAATATATACAAAGAAGATGATATATGCATCAGTCCTTTTTTCAATATTGAAAATGTGTATATTTTTACATCACTTTACTCATCGTTTTTAGTTATCAATTAAAAGGTAATTACTTCAACATGAATCCTACAACGATCCATGAGAAAATATTACAACGTTTCATGTTTAAGCACCGAAACACAGCATAATGCTCTTGGTAATATAACACTTAAACATGAATCCTAACATGATAATATTTTTATATAAAGGGATAGGGAAATTAGCGGCATAGCCACTTTGTAGGAATACAATAAATTATAAAATAAATACAGGGGATTAAACCACTCAGTAGTAACGCAATAAATGATAAAATAAATACGGGGGATCAAACCAACTCCTTAGTAACGCAATAAATGATAAAATAAATACGGGGATTAAACCACTCCGTAGTAATGGTAAAATAAATACGGGGGATTAAACCACTCCGTAGTAACGCAATAAATGATAAAATAAATACGGGGGATCAAACCAACTCCATAGTAATAAATACAAATGAAATCAAATAGTAAGGAAGAGGTGTCAAGATTTACTTACCAATTTGATTTGGAGAGAAAAATGACTTCAAGAACACCAAAGTAGTTGTGTGGTAGAAGGAGAGAAAAAGGGAGAGAAAATCAAAGCAAAAGCTTTCTTGAAAGTTGTCTAGGATTTGTGTGGAAAAACAAAGAGCCTTGCATGCTTATTTATAGTAGGAAAGTAGGGGTATTTAGGTCCAAAATGTAATAAAAGAATTAGCTTATTTGATAATGTCTTGCAAATTTGGATTTTAGAATTTTCGTCCAACTCGAGGGCAGCCTACTTCGAGAATTATTTCAATGGTCAAACCTACTCCGATTGACGTGAAATTTTGAGGGTGGATAGAGGACTTCATGACAAACATTTTCTCTTTTTGGTTCGTCCCATTTCAAGTTCGTTTTGACTTAGTTCCAATCAAGTCAAAGTTTCTGTCTATAAAGCCAAAATATCTTTTATCCACTTTCTGTGTTCACACTTGCTTTATTGATTTTTCTTTCTTGTCATGATTACTCTTGAGATATTCTATCCTTTCATCATTACTCTTGTTTTTTATACATAAATGTTTCTAGAAGCTTGGAGATATTTTTCTTGACAGTTTTTCGTTTAATATCGACAGTTGGGTTATTTAGGCTCAGGTCAAAAAGTCAACTGGTGGACTTTTTACTAACTTTTGCCACATGATATATCTTTCTTTTGTAAGCACAATGGTTTTTGAATTATCTAAATCTGAGTCTGTTTGACCTGTTTTCGGTTTAATCAAAGTTTAAAGCTTAAATGTTACTTTTAGGTTTTAAAGGGTTTTTAGGTTTTGATCTTTTAATTTTTCGAAACAACTTTAGGTTTGCTTATAAAAACATGTGGATATTGTCTCATCAACAATATCAATGATTTCTTAAGAGCTTGAAATTACTGGGCGTTACAATATATGTTGGTGAATTGATATTGAAGAATGCATGAGATTTGTATTGTGAATGGAAATGTGATAATAAGATAATATAGAGATATGCATGAAAATATATGTAAATGAGTTTGTGAGTTATTGGTTGGAGAAATTGTAATGATAAATGGATGTTTATGACATTGGAATGTATTTATGGTTATGAATTGTTGATAAAAATATATGTGATTGTGTTGTTAATTATTGGATTGAGAATTTGTGATGATAATATGACGTTGGATAGATGATTTAAGTAGCATGAGATTATGTTATAAATGTGATTGTATTGTGGAAAGTGGTATTGTTGAAAGAAAGATGTTTGAGAATACAGATGCGATAATATACATATAGTGTGGATACCTTGGTATCATGAGAATCTGTTAGTTGATAGATGGTAAGTCCAGTGTTGTAGTATCTGGCACAGTGGTAGGTCAGAGAGTAGTAGCTCTTGGCTGAAATGTGTGGTAGGCCAGAGGGTAGCAGCTCTTGGCTGAGATGTGTGGTAAGACTAGAGTTGTAGTTCTAGCACTCGTGAGAAGTGTGCCCTGCTGGTTGTAGCTTTATGGGCGGTGTTGACGGTAAGCCTAGAGTTGTAGCTCTAGCACTCGTGAGATGTGTCCCCTACGGGTTGTAGCTTTACGGGCGGTGTTATGGTAAGCCTAGAGTCGTAGCTTTAGCACATGTGAGTTGATATTCTTGAGTTCTATGTTTAAGCCTAGGGTTGTAGCCCCTAGCTGGGGATTTCGTAAAATTTGGGGTATTGCTTATGTATGCGTGGAATATTGTTAGTGGAAGCCGTGATAATATATAGTGTGTGATGAACAGCATGACTTGTACTTGATAATGTGTTGTTGTTTGTGAATAACGCTGTTAAACCCTACATGCATTTATGTTTGTGTATGTTGTATACTCAGTGAGTTTTATACTACTGAGGCCTCAGGACTTCTTATTGAGGTGGTGAACTCATACTTTCACTTATATGGATGTGGCTACCACCACAACCGTATAGATGAAGTTCCTTTGACTCCAGGTACTTCGGTCGTAGTTGATGGTGTTGTAGAAATGTACTTGGGATATTATGACTGAAGCACGCCACGACAGTTGTAATTGTTGGACCACGGGTGTCCACTATTTTATAGGTTTGGATTTGTGGCTCGTGTCACCTGTGACACTTGTATTGTTGAGTCATTATTGTTATGTAATTATTGTGTTGATAAGACTCAAACGGATAGACGTTAAATGGCTCTTTGTTGTAGTTATTTGTGATAGATGTATAAGTTGGAATTTCCGCTATTCAGGTTTATGTCTTCCGCTGCATAAATAGATTTAGGTTATACTTTGATTATCAGGTACATAATATGGGGCATGTACTATATGTTGGCCTTGCGACAAATCGTTGTGCCATTGTGAAGATCCGTTTATATTTAAGAGATTAATGTTTATGCAAATGATTTGTATTAAAAAAAAAAAATGGGTCGTCACATATATGATCATGTTTAGCAAAGTAACACATAAACACCAAAGGTCATATCATGCATACATCATTATAATTATCACATAAACATATCATCATTAAAATTACATAATGCAAGCATAGATGACAATATTTAAGAAATCCTAACTGTAGACAACAATTATTAATCTCATCAATTATAACATTTCACACAAAAGCTTTTATAAAAAGTTGTTTATTTTACCTATAGCTCTCGTGCTACCTCTAGAATTCTAGGGTCATGTCTAATAGTACTCAGAGCAAAACTGCTCTGGCACTAAACTGTAACTTACTTAAGTTCCAGTATGAAACTAAGTTTTTACCGATCCTCAGAGCAAATTGCTCTAATACCACTCTGTAATGACCTACTTTTTACAAAAAGATGTAAGTGAAAATTTCGATTTCCACGTGTCATTAGGACGTCATCACGTCATTAGAGTTAAATAATTGGCAAAAGAATATATTTTTTTCTTTAAAAACTTAGGAAACATTACACGTCAGAACTGACTGAATTACCTCATTATATTAAAATAAGAACCATTAGTGCTAATACAATAAGTACTGTTGGTACAGTTTCCGGTATGGTGACGTGTCGCCTATTGATTCGCTGCCTCCCTCAAACGTACAACCTTGATTCCTGTAAAACAACAAACAACTAGTCGGGGGTGCCGACTACGCCCACTCCGATGCCTAAGTCAGTTCAAATCAATTTCCTGGAAAGTATCTATAATCTCAAAAGCTCAGAGAGAATATATCTAATACCTGGTGTGATGGTCTTATTTATAGGCTGGTAGTTGCAGTCCTACTGGAATTCTCGAAGCCCAGTTGAACTAGGAGTTTGAGTCCTAGTCTGGTTGCACCTTAACCTTATCTTCAGGGAATTTGAATAAGGCTACCGAGTCCAAATTGAATTGCATTCGTACCTCTTTAATCTTAATTCTACGTTACTAGCTATCTTATCCAGTTAATAATGGGATAGAGGCTTATCCCTGATCTTCTGGGATATTGGCCTTATCTCACTCTAAGACAATTGTAACACACTTTGACCAACGCCCGAGGTGATAATATCTGAGACATGTTCGCTCCGAAAGGACTAGGAGATCTCAGAATATTGCCGCACCGTAACAGGGTTGTGGAAGATCCGAGGTGTTATCATACCGAGGCCATCTTATCCGAGGTGTTATCATACCGAGGCAATCTTTGTATACCGGGTTGTGATTGAACTTCCCGAATGGTCTCGTAGCTTCTGTCAAATCTCCGAGGCATAAATATCTGAGATATGTTCACTCCGATCAGACTAGGAGATCTCGGGATATTTCATACCGTTACTGGGTTCGATAGGACCGATGCATCATTATACCTAGACGATCTTCTTCTACTGGGTCGTAACAAATGTCCGAGATGTAACATCGAGATGTTTCAAGATTAGGATCCACGTGTCCTCGGGGTTAATTTTATCCCCAACAAGTACAATTAGAAATACCGTATGTACCACATGCGACACTTAATAATAATAAAAGGTCTCATTCTTAAACATATTAATCCTGACTCCGTCCTTCGTCCTGACCTGCATAAACTTGCATGTGATTGTGGTTAACACCAAAATCTCATACTGTCGGAACAGTGAGTCAACTGCATCCCATAATATAACGACATATTAATACATTTAACAATACACAATATTAACATGATGTAATGACATAATCATATGTAGTCTTTTTAACACTTTCTTTATTAATACCGTGTACTGTAACCATCCTTTTTCCTTTATTGAACATTGGGGACTTTAACCCTCCTTTTGATACCGTGGACTTTAACCCTCCTTTTGTTACCGTGGACTTTAACCATCCTTTTGATTCTTTCATTCATCCCTTAAGACTTAAAACTTCAATACTTCTTGTTAACAGATTCATATCTCATGGCAGTATAATATGCAATGCCATTTATATCACATACCAACCACAATATAATCAACATCATTGCATAATCAAACAAACCAATCACATAATCAAACAAACCACATTCCTAGTAAGTATTCTAGAAAACACTTACCTACATATATGCCTAAACAATTGCATACCATCAAACAAACCCATATATCATCATATTAAAAGACTCAGTATCATTCCCAGTGAGTGGAATAATCACAGTAATTCTTCTGGCTTCAGAAAATGTTCACAGATATAATCACTACAATATACATATATAATACAAGCAAACCGTGAATTAGTATAATTCAATAAACATATATTTTAACCCTATACTCATTTCTGATTTCATAATCCTATTATTATTTTGAAATAGTAACGGCATATAAAATCCTTCAATTATAATGCCACATATTTCGCCTGGGCATTATAACTGTGTTTATTATTACATTATCAAAATACCCTATTTATCGAAAATGATTCTTTTTACTCAGGCATCGCAACGACATGAATCATACTTCAATTCGTCCACTTTGAAAACCTTATTTTTAAAACATAACTTATAACATCAAAGAATAAGAATCTTATCCAAAATACCTAAAATATCTTTTTAGGATATTTTGTAAAATATCTCAAAATATCTCAAAATATTTTTTTTGAGATATTTTGTAAAACTTACTAAAAGCAATATTCCTTTTCTCTTAATCTTTTCTTATTCTGCTCTACCACTTATGACATAAAAACCAACTTAAGGGCTTTACAAACTTACCTCAAATATCCCTAGGATATCTTGTGAAATACACAACACTCCCACACACTAGATCCGGCCAAAGAGTGTGATGGGGATGATCCTATTTCATGTTTTCCTTCCTTTCTTCAACCCCACCGAACACACAAACACATAAGAGAGAAAAGAGGGAGTTACAAAGAGATTTGAACAACCAAATGCACAAAGAGAGGAAGATTGATCCTTCCCTACTGTCACATACAAACCAATAGGGAAAAGAAATGAACTTCTTCGTATTGTTGTTAAACAAGAATAATAAAACCAAATGAGAAGAGTAAAGAGAACTCACCAACTTCTGACCCGTGAGAGAGAAGAAGAAGTTCTTCTTTGATGCAATTCCAATTAAAGAGAACTAGAGGAAGAGCTAGAGAGCTTCTTCCTTTCTCTTGATGCAACCCAACCAAAAGAGAAGAAGAGAGAGTTGCAAAAATAAGAGAGAAGCCGAAAGAAACCAAAGGAGAAGAAGAAATGTAAGCATGAATGAAGGGTGCTCCTTTTATACTGAATTGGATGGTCAAGATCTCTTGGATCAAAACTGATCCAAGGGTTGTAAATCGACCTTGGAGAACAAGTTGATAGTGGATAAGCTATTTTGGTGAGTCATTAATCAATAGTGAGAGGAAGAGAAAAGAAACGTAAAAGAGGGGTTGAACCTTGATGACTCATCTTATCTCAAGGAATAATCATCATTGTTTTGATAATATCCCATCTTATCTTCAAGGAATATCAATGATTACACTATGACTCATCACAAGAAAAGATAAGGGAAGATAAAAGTAGTGAGTTATGTGCGTAGAAGAGGGCTTCACTTAGCATAGGTGACTCACCCATCTAAAAGGAATATTAATTATAGCTAAGAGTGACCCATCTCTTATCCAAAAGGAATAATAATCATTACTTATAAAATATCATTTATCTCTATCTAACTAAATCAAATAGTTTTCTAACCAAATCCTTTGTGATTAAGTTTTAATGACTAAGATTGATCAAGAATTGATCAATGGCTATAGAAATGTGGAGCTGGACTATGAATCATCAAATGAAATGATGATTATATTTGATAAATATCAAAATACAGGTATTCGGATGAGAATCTGATATCTGCAGAAAGTCGCTCGATCGACTTTGAAGATTAATTAACACTGTGAGGAAATCGCTCGATCAATTAATGTCCATTAATATAAAATCGCTTGATCAATTATTATGTCAATCAATCGATTCTGGCTTTTATTAAATCGTTTGATTTCTTCATCGCACGATCGATTTTTGGAACATTCTATAATCGCTCGATCGATTTAGATTTGATTTAATTTCTAATCCATTTTAACTCCCATACATTTATACATATATTTCCAATAAATATTGAATCTCTTAAATATTTATTCCTAAATAGACGAATATATATATATATATATATATATATATATATATATATATATATATTATTCTTATTATTAGGCCTTAAATCATATTTTAAGATATTTTATTCAATATCTTAAAATACGGGGTGTTACATACTGAGACTTCAATAGTATACTAATCACTGAGTTTTCGTAAAGAACCGACTTTTTTTTTGTCTTATGATTACAATATCAGCTACTCACTTTTATAAACTTCTTTCCTTGAAAACATGTAGCTAATAGAGTAAACACTGACCTTTAGAAAACATTAAAGCATACTAAGTAGCTGGGAACTTATATAGAAATTCATTTCTTTGGATGCATCTACATATAGACCCGTCTACAATAATACTTTTATGATTCAGTGGCTTAAACATATGTATACACGATGACTCCCATATAGATTCATGTATACACACAGGCCTTAGCTGAAAAACAATGGCACCTTGCCTACTATACAGAGACGCAAGTATTTATGCTTAAGTAATATCGGTATCTCAACACATTGATGCTCGAAGGCATATCTATATGGAGGCATAATATCCCCAAGCTTTGCTAACACTGGCATTTCAATACAATGAAGCTCAGTGGATTTTAGAAACAATAAAACAAGGCATTCTGCTCAACTATACAGAGGCATTTGCATTTCCAGAAATAGATAACACCATGCCTAATACATTGAAGCTTAGTGACTTTGAACGTTAGTTGATCATGCGAGCATTAGAGTGGAACTCTAATATGCAAGCACGTCTTTGCTAAAGAACAAATAACAGTTGCCTATCTATACATAGACATTGCATCTCTAATTCTAAGCAATGTGAACATCTAGGTACATCCAAACTTAATGCTTATAAAACATGCAACCAATCGATAAAAATATACATATGTTCTTTGCCATTAAAACTCATATGCATACTAATACGTCTAGCATAAAAACTACAATATTCTATATCATGAAAACATCACACAATTTAAACCATGCTATGCATGCTCATAATAGTCTTATTATTATTTGCGAGGCTTACCTACTAGTTCTTTATGAGGCTTACCCTCTCTTTATTATGGGGCTTACCCCGAGTTATCTTTGTGAGGCTTACCCTCTCTTTATTATAGGGCTTACCCTCGAGTTCTTTATGAGGCTCACCCTCTCTTTATTATGGGGCTTACCCCCGAGTTATCTTTGTGAGGCTTACCCTCGAGTCTCTATGCTCATACTTTATGTTTTACTATAAATCAATCAATATGCATCTTTAACAATTCACTTTCTATAATTAAATCCTGTTAGTATTTTAAATTGGCTACATTCTGGAAAACCAAAAACACTTTATGTAATGGTTACATTTTTAACAAGATGATCGGTGTTTATTCAGAGTCTTCATGTTTTCAGACAATGTTCAAATCAAAGCTTGTGACTGATCAAAAGCTTCTAGAAGATGTCCATGAAAAGTTCTTGCAAATTTCAAAGCCAAATCAACTGGTTCCTGTGCAACCGTTCGGACGAGCCTTTGAAGGCGTCCGAACGCCCCATAGTGTCTTACAGATAACGATGAAGATGTTCGGATGTCAGAGAGATGCTAGGTCAATCATTGTTCAACACGAAGTTGGATTTTAGAAGTCGACACTGATTGGAAAGTCTCTGCAAGCTGTCCGGACGACGTGGCAACACGTCCGAACGCTGTCCAACATATTCAAAATATTCTAGTGTTCCATTCGAACGCAGAAAGGAGTTATAGCGAAGACCATCTGGACGCTCGGTCAAGCCGTCCGGACGCGGACCTGATAAAGATAAAATTACGCTGTTTCTGAATGGATATTGCAGAAAACCGTCTAGACGTGGCTAACTTCTGTTCGAATGCTCGACAACTAGAGCCTGAATCTCAGCAATTTTAGGTTTCCTATAAGCCTATGAATATAGGTCCCTATGCTTGTATTTTGTACAAAATTCTGTAGCGCCCCAAATTTTAAGTAATTAAAATAAATGTCTTAAATTAGAATTTAAGACTGAGTAAAATAGACAAATCTAGAATTGACGTTCGATTCTCAAGACTTGATGCTCGAACGGCTTAATATTGTTGGAAACAATATTCACATTGATTAGTTAATAAAATACGCGGCTTAAGCACGATATGTTAATCCCCGATAAATAATAAGGAATACATGGATATTTATGAAAATAAATATTCATTGGTCTTATTATTTATAAACTGTAATTTTATAAATGAAGAATAATATTATTATACTCTAATAATATTATGGGACTAATTAATAGACAGATTGAATTAATCAATGGATTAATTGATGCGATAATATTATCGAATAATATTAATGTGTAATATTTACTGTGTACAATGTTATTTATGGTGTTATAATATTACCGATGAAACGAACTAGACACAAAACGGACTTAGATTGTAATCTTGATAAGTTATACATATTGGTGAAGACCCAATGTAAAAATATCCACAAATCTTTCTCAAGATATTTTTACAGGAGATATTATTATGAAAGAGATATTTTATAAACTTAATGATTAAGAAAAAAAATAATATCTACTGATATTTTATAAAGTCATCATTTCATTTGAAGACTCAGCATCATGACTCATCACTGTCATGATTACTGCAGTGACTCACCCTGTGACTCACTCTCTACACTGCCTACACAACCGGTTCTTCTTCCTTCTTCTTTTCTTATCTTTTCTCTTCTCCTTCTTTCTTCTTCCTTCTTTCTTCTTCTTTCTTTCTTCTCGCACGAACACAGAAAGGCAAGAGAGAGAGACAGAGAGCCCGAGAGGAGAGGAACAGAGAGATGCTGAGAGAGAGATTTAGGGAGATTGAGAGAGAGATGAGAGTCTGAGAGAGAGAGAGACTGAACGGAGAGGGAGAGAAATCAGGAAGATCGGACCCGATCTTCCGGTGGACGAGCTAGGTGATGCCGGCGAGACCAGGGAACGCCGGTGACTCGATTTCCGGCCGATGCTACCGGTGGGTCAACTCCGGTGGTGCCTAGGACGGGAAAACCGACGAACCTAGGAGCTTGGACCCGCGACCCGTGAGCCAAACCCGACGAATCCGGGAGAAACCGTGTGACACGATCCTTCCGGAGGTCCGATCCTCTATGTCCGGCGGACCCAGTAGTGGTTTTCGGTGAGCCCGTGACCTATGTGTGCAACCCAGCCGAACCCCGAAGCCCCGTGACCTAAAACCCGAACCTGTGACCCGAAGACCTGGTTCTTCAAAGCGTTTTCCGGCGACTTTTCCAACAGAATCAGTGGCTTTTCCGGTGGATTTGCTATGAAAATCCTTGAGGTAATTTCTTATAACCTATGATGAATTATTCTGGGATTGATTTGATTATTATGGAATTAGGGTTTGATGATTTTGGGGGTTTTCTATGGATTGATTAGGGGATTTTATTGATTAATGATGGGGTATTTTTGGATGTTGATTTTCCTATTTTGTGTTACTGTGATGTTGGGATCTCTGAGTATTGGCTGTGTATTGGGGCTGGTTGTGTGTCAGCAGTGGCTATTGGAGTGATTAGCCGATTGTCCATGGTGGTTGTTTTGTAGGGTTTTTCCTTGTTGACCGAATGGCTTTTTGGATGGGATCCTTTGTTTTGTTGTTGTTGGCCATATGGTGTTTTGGAGATTGTTGATGCCTTTTTAGGGGTGATTCTAGTTGATATTTGTTGATCTTTTGGATGTGCGTTTACTGTGCCAGTTGGATTTATGTATAGCATGATGTTTCTTTGAGTTTAGGTTGTTTGATCAAATTTGTGGGTTTGAGCGATTATGTGGAAGTTGGTAATTAGTTACTTGGTATTTTACTGTGTACCTTTGCTGCCTTGGTAATGAGAGATTTGATGAGTTGGCTGATTAAGTTAATAAGTGTAGAGGTTGTTGATTTTCTGATTATAAGTTTTGTTATTGAATTTAGTGATGTTGAAGATTGGACCGATGGTATTGATAGGATGATTTTGGTGTATTTATTGTGGTTGGCTGTATATGGGCTGATTTGTAGTTGTTGGAAATGTTTTTTGTAACTAATGTAGTTGGCTGAGTACTAATTTGATGATTTATAGTATTTGTTAGAGGGATCCTATGTTTTGGAGGTTAATGAAATATAATATGTTTTGGATTAACAACTGTGATGTGGGTTAAAGTTTGATGAAATAATCCTAGGCTTATTTAGGATTGTTATTAGATTTGGTTCAATTATCAAATGTTAATTTATGTGGAGTTTTATCCTAAAGATGTTAATAATTTGATAATGGTATTTTAAAAGGAATTCTTTTAAAATGAAAAGGGTTGAACATTATGTTAATAAGTTTTATAATCTAAGGGAAATATATGATTTGTTATTAAATTGTTATATGGTTTAAATATGAAAACATGTTCATATGTTGAGTTCTCTTTAATTATAATTATGTTCAATCATCTTTTCTGTTTGGTTGTGTATTATGGTTGAAAGCTTTTGAAGTTGACATTGTGATATTAATATCTTACTAGAAATATGCATAGGTTTCTTTATGACTGAATTATCTATACTTTAGAAATTAAGTTTGGTATTTTGGCTGTGTTCCTTTTTATGATGGAAATGTGATAGTAAATTAGTATATTTTAAAAAGAGCTGATTTTGGTGTCTTTCTTGGCCAGTTGTATATGTATGCATATAGAAATGGCTAGGTCTTGTTAGAAGTTTTAGTATTTTTATAGAAATAAGGATTATGGTATTAATGTTTGGAAATTAACATGTTGAATTCTGGTCATGATGATTGCTTCTATGTATGCATATATGTGACTTTAGGGTTCATGTTTAGGCATGAATTTCTAAAAGAAATGATATTAACCTTCTATGCATATATATATATATATATATATATATATATATATATATATATATATATATATATATGTATTTGCTGCAGATGATGAATTGTGACTGCATGAAAAGGCTGTAAGTATAAATTACTTACTGAGGGTAGCACTGGATTTCAATAGTGTTGTGTTTATGTTTTATTTTAATTGGATGCGTGTGACTGATTATTGCATACTGTTAATAATCGACCTATTAATATTGGAGTCAACGTCTCCAAAGGTTCAGGATGGGAATAGTGCCTGAAACCGATAACCATAATAAATCATATTGGAGTCAACGTCTCGCAAAGTGCTAGTAAATGGTGAGGGATTGATTCTTAGAAAGACACTGACCGGGGGAACGACCCTTATAACAGAGGAGTGTAATGACTATATTGAACTGTTAAACTTTGCATAGAAAACTATCACTACATCATTATGTTATCTATGTTCCTTAAATAACGCATAAATCATGATGTTGTTGAATGACAGTTAGCTCACTTATGGAACTATGGGATTGTGGTTGTAACCACCTTCTCATAGATGTTTACACAGGTTCTGAAGATTATGGAATGGATTAACTGCTAGCTTAAGAGATTTAAAGCTATTGTAGTTAGGATTCTAGTGCTTTGTACTTGTAAATGTTTATATTATTTTGTATGTAACATGTTTAGGAATTTACTTGTATTTAATAAGTTCCATGTATGCTTTAGTGTTTTATGTGACACATGTTTCTTTGTAATCAGTGTAAAGGATTTTTAATGTATGTCTAGAGGAATGTCAGTTAAAGCTCTGAATGTATTGTAAGGGAATTGCCCTGACGTTTGTAAAAAAAAAAAAAGATATTCGTATTTTCCACTGCTAGATTTATCATCTCTGAATGGTTAATGACACGTAATTATCCAGATATAATTACTTTCGCTTTTTTGTAAAAAGCGGGTCGTTACAGAATTCGACATTGAATTCCATAATGCTTTAAGAGGGTGTTTAGGGAGAATCGAAGATCCGCTAGCTCTCAAGCCGTTGCCGGTGTGTGCTCAACTGTTTGTGTGAAGTCTATCTTAGGGGTCGGCCCTAAGGTAAAGGAATCCATAAAAAACCCTTTCAGGTAGAAGATCTGGTTGGGAAGCGTTCACGATAGGCTTCGTGTCAAAGTTAAAGGTATGACTACTGCATAAGGGTATGTGAGTACGAGTGTCTTGTAACTAGCTTTGTTTTTGGATAGTGGAGTTCCTGGGTTTGGTTGCCCCGAAGTGGTTTTTTTTCTCTTCATAGAGTTTTCACTTCATAACAAATATCTTGTCTTATTTAAATTCCGCATTTAAGATATTTTGTTGCACACAAACACACACACTTTGGTTAAATTAGAAGTCAATAATTATTAACAATTGGTATTAGACCTTGGTACACTCTGTTTTTTGATTTATTTCTTGAGTGTATTCATTTGACTTTTGTTTTTATTATTGTTTTAATGTCTCAAAATCTTAATTCAGTTCCGCCCTTTGATGGGACAAACTATGGCTATTGGAAAGCTCGTATGTGCTTCTTTTTAAAATCAATTGACGTCTGGAAAATTGTTGAAACTGGTTGGATTAAACTAGAAGAAACAGACAAAATTTATGTTACCCAAACAAGCCCACGGCTCTCCAATGATAAAGCCCTCCATGCTCTATGTCAAGCACTTTCACCATCTGAATTCGCTAGAATTTCAAATTGTGAAGTTGCTAAAGATGCATGGCAAATTCTAGAAACAATATATGAAGGTACAAAACTGGTGAAATCTGCTAAGCTTCAAATGTTGATTTCTAAATTTGAAGAGATTAAGATGCTAGAAGAAGAGACCTTTAGAGAGTTCTACACTAAGATTAGTGACCTAAGAAACTCGATGGTGAGTCTTGGGAAGCAAATCTCGGATGTAAAACTCATCCGAAAGATACTAAGATCGTTGCCTGAGTGTTTCAGGATTAAGGTGACAACTATAGAAGGAAGCAAAGATCTGGAGGAGATGAAGATTGAAGAACTGGTAGGACCTCTTCAGACATATGAATACTCCTTACCTCTAGTCAGAAAGGTAAAGACAACTGCCCTCAAGGCATCTAAGGCATCCAAGAAGAAATCCAGAGTCTCATCTAATGAAGACTCTGATATTGATGAAGATGCAGTGGCAATGTTAGCCAAGAACTTCGAGTGGTCTATGAAGAATAATAAATTCAAGAAGAAGTTCTCTGATAGACTAAGAAAGGCTCCCCACACAGTTGAGTCAGAAGAAGCAAAGAAGAAAGGTCCAAGGGGTCCCCAATGCTTCGAATGTTTAGGTTTCGGGCACATCAGGACTGAATGTACAATTCTGAAGAAATTAAAAAGGGAAAGCCTTTAATGCAACTCTAAGCGATGATTTTGAGAAGGAAGAAGAAACTCCTGAGGAAGAAAAATTCCTGGCCTTCGTGGCCCCACATGAAGAAAATGAGGGTTCTCAATCTTAGTACTCTGAGAATAGTGAAGAAGAAGATATGCAGTCAGCCTATCAACTTTAATATGTAGAGTTCTTAAAGCTGAGGGAGAAATACAAGCAACAGGTACTAGAGCTAAACAGCCTCAGGACTGAGAATACCTCTATGCTAATAAAGATTAATGATTTAGAAGAGAGGCTTCTGGAGACACAGTTGCAACTGGAGAGAGTCTCAGACGAGAAGCTTAATCACATGCTATCTATTCAGAAGTGCCCAACCGACAAGACTGGACTCCGGTATGTTCCTCCTTCTACTTCTGATATTCCTTCTACCTCCCAGACTATTTTTATGAAGCCGGTTATTCCCGAGTCTCCACCCTCAATCGTGGATAAGGGAAAAACTGTTATGGATGGGGAAGTACCAGTCATCCCTCAGCCTTCGGCCAAGCTTCCTATCAGAAGAAAGCCTCTCACATGCCATCACTGTGGCGAGCCAGGGCACATCAGACCTAACTGCCCACATCGTCAAGTTCAGAGGAAGAAAAAATGGTAGGCTCCTAAGACTCCCATGTGTCTCCAATGTGGAGTTAGCAGTCATATGAGACCTAGGTGTCCTCCACCTAAGCCACCCAGGCATTATAGATCTCCGCCCAAAAATCATGTTCCAAAGCATCAGCAGCTGCAGAAGCCTACTCAAGCAACAAAGACTTGGGTCCCCAAGAAGCTGTATATGGAAGAACAGAAGACTGCAGGAAGGGAAATCTCCTATGAAGGAACATCTTCCGTCAGTTCCTTTCATGCAAGATCTGGTCAGATTTCTGGCACTACAGCTAAAGAAGGAAGGACTGGACAAGAAATAGGACACCCACCCCCCGAGGGGGAGCGGACCTACCCAGTAGGTAAGGTCACACATGCCTAGGATTTTGGTTCCTAAATCCTAGAGCATGACAGGTACACTTGTATAGCATTTTTATATTGCATCTTATGAAATCTTTGCATGTTGTTATGAAACAATTTTTTATCCCTATATTCCCTTTTGTTTGTCTTGAGGAAATTCTGCAGGTATTAAATAGGGATGATAGAAAAAGCACGTTGAGCGGCTGCTTTTCTATCATGGTACTATCAAACCCCTCTCCTTGAGGTCAAGTTTGCTTTTACCTTACATGCTTGTACTATACTATCCTATTTATTGTGAAGCATGTGTTTTCTTTTTTTCTTTTTTTTTAAAAAAATGGGGGGGGGGGGGGGGGGGGGGAGAGAGAGAGAGAGAGAGAAAGGATGCAGAGTTTTGTTGTTCCATTATATAGCTTATAGATATCTTATGTATGTTTAATTGATGCCTCAGTTTTTGATGCATTTTTTCTTTTGCCTTCATATAACTGAGAGTTTTTCTTGATATCTGCAAAGTTTCCCAGTGGCATCCATACTAGATAGTTACTTTTCTCATGCGATAAATAATGTGCACTTTCCAAGGCTCCCTTAAGGTATTTTTTTTTTCTCTCCTCTGACTTTTAGCTTCTGGAAATTTTAAATGAGAGAGATTTTTTTAAGATGGTCAAATTGACCAACTCGCTAGTTGAACCTAGAACCCATAAATTATGGTATTTTTTCTAAGTTGTAGCACCAAGTGAAAAAAGGCATTCAAAACTGAATAAAAATGGATAAATAAAAAGATCCACTGCATTTATGCTATAAATCTGTTCTTTAATTTGTCCCTGAAGAAACAGTTAGTGACCAAATCATTGCGGAAATAGACGGTCACTAAAGGACAAAAGGAAAAGAAAAGTGCTGCAACTTATAGGGAGTGTATCAGATGAGGGTGGCTAGGTCCTAGTAGTAAAATAAGGTTTGACTTTTGACCAATCTAAATATTGATTTTCTCTCTTCTTTGGAAAATCCGGGTGATTTAAGTCATATCAGTGAACTTCGTACTTTATTGAGAAAGCCGTCACACACACACACACACGCATTGCTTGAGTTAATTTTTCTATTGAAAACTGTCTTTCTGCAAGGAAATTTTTGTGTTTATTGAATCCCAACTCTCAATTATATCTTGGTATATTTTTGAAATGCTAATTGAATTGGGATATCAGTTTTATATACATGTGTGTTCTGGAAATTATTCGGGAAATATTTTTCTATTATTTTTTTTCCTCTCTTTTTCATATTTTTAGTGAAGCTTCCGGACGATGGTTCTAGCTGTCTGGACGGTAGGGTTGATTCGTCCGGACGTCCATTCTTTTTGTCCGAACGAGCGTGTTTGTGCGATCTCTTATGTGGCACTATGTCCGGATGTCACTTAAGTTCCATCCGGACGGTGAACCTTGTAGGGTTAAATCGCATTCTCCCTGGCGCCGCACGTCACTTTCTCTTTTCTCTTTGTTTTTGTTTATTGTCTTGTGTTTTTTCCTTGTGATTTTTATGCGTATTTCCCACGTGCACGTGTTTTCTTTGCAATTTATCTCCTCCCCAGGTATGTTTGTCTATCTTTTTATTATTTTATTTTAAGATTTTATGCTTAAAATAGGTTGTTTTGGGGATTATCATACTTTGCGATTAATATGATTCATTGCTCTTTTTATTATTGTTCGGGTTGAGATTTTGACATATTTTGGTATCTTTCTATTGTTTGGGTTGTGTTTATGTAGTTGTATTTTTGGAATAGTCATGTTTACAGCCATCATAATGCCCAAATTTTTTCTAGACTAACAGAAATTAATGCTTTCATGGATTTGTTTATGTGATTGTTTTTAGCCCAGGAAATATGTCTTTAGACGACTCTCCTCCCTGAGTCAGGCAAAGAACTGAAGAGTCAGTTGCTAACAGGTTGCACCGCACACAATCAAGATAGGTCCTATCAGAGCAGAATCTTCTCCCCGCAGATTTGAGAGATCCAGTTATGCTCCTCATCGCTTAGATGCTACTGGAGAACAACTGGGAGTATCTGTACAACTGTGCCTGCCTGGCCTTTCATATACTGGTACGGGAGTTCTATGGCAACATGATCATCATCCAGGAGGATGACAGAGGACTCATTATGCAAACCATGGTCAGAGGACAGCCGATTCAGATTGATCCACAGCTTATCAGTGATGTGATCAGAATTCCAATGTTACCAGTCTCTGGAGTTCCTTTTCCTGATGAGGCTCCCAGCATTGATTTCCTGCATAATTTCTTTGGGACGAGACCACAGAGAGAAGACAAGTCCCACTCCCAAATCAACATCTGTGCTTTTGCTCCTATGCACTGATTTTTAGCAAAGGTTGTAGTGACAAACCTTTAGCCTCAAGCTCGTCGGAGTGAGCTTACTCTCAAAAAGGCCACCCTTCTTTATGCCATAGTGATGCAGACTCCTTTTTGTTTGTGCAAGCACATCTTGCACACCATGCTCGAGGTTCGAGACGAGAAGAACACGAGTCTATCTTTTGGGTGTTTAATCACTCAAATTTGTCTTCAGGTTGTGACAGATATTTCAGACTCTGAGCCCAGATCATGGATTCCAGATCCTTTTAGCATTCAAACCCTCATGAAGTCGAATGCGTAGTTGCGGCATGAGGCTCAAGGCGGTGTTCCTCAACCTCCACCAATTCCCCCACCAGCATCATCAACACAGGTTATTCCCCCTACTTTTGATATAGAGGCTGCATTTACTCAGCTTATGTCATCCATGGGAGCTCTCCAGCGTGAAGTTAATCTTATTGGAGAGCGTGTTGAACAATGTCAGATTGACATCAGGGAGTGCCTGCAGTGCCATCACCCGAAGCCTGATGATGAGGACTAATTTTTTGATGTTTGTATTCGAGCAATTTTAAATTCGTACTGACATTGTGTATAACTTATTAAACACTTATGGTTTTAACTAATACTCTATTTACCCTTTATCACTGTGTGACAAAAAGGTGGAGTATTTTTTGGGTTTATTTTGGTATTTAGACCGGGAATATATTTCCAAACCGGTCAAGTGTTTTTGTCCCAGAATGGCCAAAGGGGGAGTTTGTTAGTATTTTAAATTGGCTACATTCTGGATAACCAAAAATACTTTATGTAATGGTTGCATTTTTAACAGGATGATCAGTGTTTATTCAGAGTCTTCATGTTTTCAAACATTGTTCAAATCAAAGCTTGAGACTGATCAAAAGCTTCTAGAAGATGTCCATGAAGAGTCCTTGCAAATTCCAAAGCCAAATCAACCGGTTCCTGTGCAACCGTCTGGACGAGCTTTTGAAGGTGTCCGGATGCCCCGCAGTGTCTTACAAATAACGATGAAGACGTCCGGACGTCAGAGCAACACCGTCCGGACAATAGGTCAATCATTGTTCAACACGAAGTTGGATTTCAAAAGTCGACACTGATTGGGAAGTCTCTGCAAGCTGTCTGGATGCTGTCCAACATATTCAGAATATTCCAGTGTTCCGTTCGAATGCAGAAAGGAGTTATAGCAAAGATCGTCCGGACGCTCTGTCAAGCTGTCCGGACGTGGACCTAATAAAGATAGAATTACGCTGTTTCAGAATGGATATCGCAGAAAACCGTCTAGACGTGGCTAACTTCCGTCCGGACGCTCGACAGCTAAAGCCCGAATCTCAAAAGTTTTAGGTTTCCTGTAAGCCTATAAATAGAGGGCCTTAGGCTTATATTTTGTACAGAATTCGACAGTAAATTCCATAGTGCTTTGAGAGGGTGTTTAGGCAGAATCAAAGATCCACTAGCTCTCAAGCCGTTGCCGGTGTGTGCTCAACTATTTGTGTGAAGTCTATCTTAGGGGTCGGCCCTAAGGTAAAGGAATCCATAAAAAATTCTTTCAGGTGGAAGATCTGGTTGGGAAGCGTTCACAATAGGCTTTATGTCAGAGTTAAAGGTATGACTACTGCATAAGGGTATGTGAGTACGAGTGTCTTGTAACTAGCTTTGTTTTTGGATAGTGGAATTCCTGGGTTTGGCTACCCCGGAGTGGTTTTTTTCACTTCATAGAGTTTCCACTTCGTAACAAATATCTTGTCTTATTTAAATTCCGCATTTTAGATATTTTGTTGCACACAAACACACACACTTTAGTTAAATTAGAAGTCAATAATTATTAACAAATCCCAACCACAACACACATTCAAACACTTCAAATCAATTCAACACTCTTCATTCAAGCACCATTTCATAAACATCATTGATATAATTTGAACATAATCGGAACCACTCAATTCTTCTAAAAAGCATATACTTAACATTACGTCGATTCGTTTATGTAAAATAATATATATTTTGCAATTCTATAACATACTTAAAAATAATAGTTCTTAGTGAGTGGAATACTCGCATGGGCTACGTGATTAATAAGCTCAACTAGGCTTCCTAGATAACTTTATGCAATGTGCCACAATAACAATAACACATTGCACATTACTAAATATTTCTCTAACACCAACTAATATTTAGCTCTTTAAATCACCAAAAAGCTAACCCATGGAAACCCATCGAATTTCTAGGGTTCCAAACATATACCCATAATATAAAAATACTAAACTAACCCAAATACCACTAACCCAAAACATTTACTTAGGGTTAGACAGTAAAATCATAATCTAGACACATACCAAAAAACTAGGGTTTTGGAAATCTTACCAAAATCCTTCCAAATGCAACCCAACACTTGGGGAATGTTTAGAAAGCTCCAAAACTAGCAAATCCTAAAGAATAATGAAGATTAAGCTCATATATCTTAAGATTTAACCCAAAATCTCAAGAGACAAGAGTTTACAAAAATACCTCAAACCAATCGGTAGAAACATAGATCGGGCTTCGTAGATTACGTTTTCGAAGTCGGATCTAAGGTTGAATGGCTAGATCTTCATAGATATAAGGTTTTCTATGAAATCCTTAGAGAAAATCTTGTAAAGGGGTGGAAATTCCGGAGAAATGAGCCAAAAATCGTTCATTTCACTTTTATATCGTGTGCTGTTCGGACGAAGTAAGTGGTTGTCCGGACGCGTGCATTCTGCACTACAGAATTTTCCTCTCTGTGGCTGCCATCCGGACGCCCACTCTAGAGAGAGCAAATGTTTGCATTCGATGGCTCCCGTCTGGACACGGCGTCCAGAAATTCAATTTCTTGAACTTTCTAAGTGTTTTATTGCATTTTCGTGACATTTAATTAACCATAATCATTTAATTACTCTAATTTACACTTTAAACACTTATTTAATATCTCGGATATTACACATGGCATCAGAAGGATTTATAACTAAGTTGTCACTCAAATGTGGGTGCAAATGCTCAGTATCAAAACGATGATTTCAAATGAGAAAAAAAAAAAAAAATCTATTTTAGTAATTTTTTCCAAATGAATAAAAGTTTCCATTTATGAAAAGTTTCTAAATAAGGATTTCCATTTAAGGAAACTTTTCCAATAGGGAAAGTTTTCCGTAAAGAAGTGGTACCTTTTCACATGCTAAGTTATATGATTATTGAAAGTTTAAAGGAGTAACGAATAAGTATGTGTAAGGTGGAACCACATTATGTAAATGAAGGTTTTAAGACGTTTGGCCTAAGGAGAAGTAAATAGTACAGTACCAGACTAGCACCACATTAAGTTATGGTTACGTGAAGGTGTGGCCATCATTAAGTTGTCATGCTGAGTGCACCAAGAAGTTAATCAGCTGGCCATGGCATATTTGCGGCCACGGTGTTGCCTGATCCTTGAAGGTTGGATCACACAACCCCATGTATACGAGGCATAATTGAATGCAATGATAGATGGGTAAAACTACAAAGGATATGATGTTTAAATTATTAAGAATTTTACATCTTATTTCAGTGTTACACGTTTTTCTTACGACTACTTTTTACTTATGTTGCTATTTGTCTCACCTCAACCAACTGTTTCAATTCAGTTGGGAAGTATCACTTACTGAGCCTTTTGCTCACCCCTTACTTTCTCCCACTTTTCAGGTTTTGAGGCATATGGGTAGGTGGCCGGAATGCTTAGGCTTTTGGGGGTCATCAGATCATCCACTATGTTACTTTTATTGCATTTATATTATGTCAAACTATGTTTTATGTTAGTAAGTGCATCAGGCACAAACAAAAAAAAACAAAAGAAAAAAAAGGATCACTTAACTTATTAAGTTGTGTTATTATGTACTCTTTATACTTAAAACTTATGCTTCCGCAAAAAATAAATAAATAATATTTTCTCATGGAATGCATGATCGTAGTTCAAAAGTGCTCTAACGTCCTAATAAGTAACCTTGCACCTCTAAAGCTTTAAGACTAACAGACTAAGCCATTTTGAGTCTAGTGTTATAGTACTGGTTTGCTAATCACCTATATCAGTGACACTCTTTTCCCCATCCACTGCACACTTTTCTTCTACACAATGTTCTGCATTGTTGGAGAAATAATTGGCTCCAAAGACACGTGGGCCGAGCCCATCGGGTCGGCCCGGCCAGATTAGACTTAAGTAAAAGATCATTCGTTATCTCCAAAAAGACACATATCCCGAGTATATCAAGATAAGACTTTTATCAAATATGGGATAAGGTACCTAATAGTATGGCATCAGCTGAAGAGGTAGTGTCCTATCCAGTTTGGACTCTACTACCCAATTCAAGTTCTATGAAGATAAGATTAAAGACTATGTGATCTAGGACTCAGACTCCTAATCAAATTATGCTCCAAGTATTTTAGCAGTTTTATAACTGTGAGCTGTGAGCCTATAAATAAGACCACTACACCAGGTATTTTTAACAGGCAGATTCTCTAAGCTTTGAGATTATTGATACTCTCCAGAAAATAAATAGTTTGAACTGACTTAGGCATCGGAGTGGGGGTATGGTCGGCACCCCCACGAGCCGACGAGCCGTTTATTATTTTGCAGATTACGAGGAGAGCGAATATCAAGGAAGACAACGAATCACAAGGCAACACGTAACCGTACCGGAAATTGTACCAACAGTTTGGCGCAGTCTATGGGAACGACAAATCGTTTCTTGCAAAAAAGTAAATCCGCAACGGTGACTATGTGATCAAATCAAGTCTGAAATCTCATATCGGAATCTAATAGCACCAAATCGGTGCCTACAATATACTAGATCTATGCTCAGAGGTAATGGATTTACATGAGTGTACAGTTGCAAATTCGTATGACTTGCTTTATGATGGGTCAATTTGTTTCTAAAAAACAAATCAAAAAGAAAAGAAAAGACCAAGTGATGTATAAGGCTCCAGATATTTTGTCCAAGTCAGACCTCCAACCTCCAGAAAATTCAACCAAAAAAGGAGAAGATGGTTTAAAAAAAAAAAAAAAAAGGGAACCTACGGGTTTGCCTAAGTCTTGACTCAATCTGGTTCCTGCTTTCTTCTTCGAAGAAAAAGATGGGTATGAGATTCAGACCCTCGTCAAAGGAAGATCCACGTCGGCTCATCTTGGTTCAAGTTCAGATCCTCGCCTTGCCGGAGATGCCGAATCAGGTGAAGAAGGATTCGCCACCGCGAAGGTCTAGCTCTGGATCCTCCCCACCGACCTCGAGATCATCGAGAGCCCCGGTGACGCGAACCACAGGACGACAAAGATCCGGACCTCCGAGACGATGGCGACGGCGACGGTGACGGTGACTCCCCGCTCCACTCAGAATCCACCAAGTCAAGAAGGCCCTTGAATCCCTTGTGTCATCCGAGGCTGACTGGGTCGACCAATCCTCCGAGAATCTATAAACAAGAAAACAAACCAAAGACTTCATGTGAGGTACTTCCCCGGCCTAAGCCAAAAGTCCGAGACTCTGAGCATTAAGTCATGACTCGCCGAGCGTTGCTGGAGCATGGAGCCACCTCGATGATTGGGCAAGCTCTTCCAGGCCTTTATCTACCGTTGCTGTGTCGGCATGCCCACCGGCCACTAGTCGGCAGCAACCCAGGTGGTGAAAGTGTCATTCCAGAGGTTGAACCAGTCTGACAGGCCAGTCCAGCACCCAAAACCCAACTCGGTGGTCCAGCCAATGCCCAGAATAGAGAACGGGACACAGTCAGAACCCCCGTGTTCTGGTTTTCATGGCTCAAAAACCGTGAACTTCCGAGACAACAGTGAGATTGATGTGAACTTCTGAAGCTCCCGGACTTCCGAGACAACAGCAAAGGAGAGACTCACCCAGAATATTCTGGACTTCCGAGACAACGACAACGAAGAGATTCTACCCAGAATCCACCGAGTGGAGTCGGTAGACCTTAGGCCCGAGCTAGCCGCCAGATGGACATCTTCGAACTGCACGAAGATGAAAAGGATGAAGAAGATGGTTTTGCGTCGGTTTCGTTGGCCATAGGAAGGGGATGGTCTCTGCCAGCAAGGGGCTCAATGTGCTTGCGCCTCCTCAAGCTTTGATGAAATCCACGGCTTCGATCCTCACTTCGGTGGAAGACCGAGCTCGCCACTAGACGCTCCAAGAAGTGAATTTCTCAGAAAAACAGAGCAAAAAGAAGAGGAAGAAGTGCGATCAAACCAGATGAAATTTTTGGCTTCAACATGAGGAAGAACTAAAACTATTAGAAGAAGCAACTGCAAGAAGAGCTGGATAAGATGCTAGAAGAGAATAAAAGGAGATGTGGACACCGAGGCCCGTTACAGGTTCTTCGGTACTAGAGGGAGTTGAAAAGGATGTGGAAGTGAATTAAGGTGACGTAAAGCTTTTGAAAGAGGTGCCAAAAAAGTTGAAAACGCTATGTACCCACAGTCATTGGGTCCGTTCGGTGCAAATAGACAGCCGAGATAAGTACTTAAAAAAAAAAAAAAAAGAAAGAGGACGGGTGCTCTGAGGGGTGTGAGCAGTATACTCCAAAGTGTTTTATCTTGAGGTGGAAACCCTCCAAAGAGATAGATCCGAGGGTGTTCTACCAAGGAGAAAAGATAGATCCGAGGGTGTTTTACCGAGAACAAGAGATAAATCCGAGGGTGTTCTACCGAGGAGAAAAGATAGATCCAAGGGTGTTTTACTAAGGAGGAAAGTTAGACCCGAGGGTGTTATACCGAGAAGAAAGTATAATGCGAGAAGTTTGATCCAAGGGCATTCTACCAAGGAGAAAAGATAGACCCGAGGGTGTTCTGCCGAGGCGAAAAGTATGTACCGAGATGACACATATCGAGAGTATTATTCCGAGGGTACTATCCCGAGGAGACTATGCCCGAGCTCCTAGTTCCAAATGGCACACTCCGAGGACCCCTCCAGATTTGTCATCCTCCGAAGGGCACAGTCATGTGTCGAGGGACCAATCCGAACCGAGGGTCCAGTTTGAGGAACTCTCCCATAAAGCCCCATATCGAGTGGCATGCAAGATAAGGAACTCCAAGTAAGATGGTTCATCTTCATCGAATTCACCAGATAAGTTCATACTCTTCTTTTACAAACATGATTCATGTTAAAGTAAGGATAAATATTGGTTTTTATTTTATCAACCAGAAAAAAATATATATATGCATGCACTTGTACGCTTTGCCAAAAAATATTTATATATTTTGATAAAATAGACTCATGTGTTAAGGCCTCACTCCTGCCGTGAGTGAAAGGATCACAAAATCATCCCGACTGATGAAAAGAATATATGGTGCTACTGTGCATTCTGCTATTTTGTTTTAGTATATGCAGTGCTTTGTTAACCCTTTTCGCATAAAAGATATGGGGAGACAACCCCTACAACAAATTATACAAGGAAAGTCTCTCGGTTAGTCCAACACTAAGAGCCAGGGAGACAACAGAGAAAACAAGGAAAGTCTCTCAGTTAGTCCAACACCGAGAGCAAGGAAGAACAGAGAGTCCCCAGGTATTGATTGATCTCTACTAAGAATGCCCGATTCCTTTCCTCGAACGACCCGAAAGGGTTATGGGAAGGATATCAAGGCAAGAAACTTCTCAGTTAGTCCAACACCGAGGGCAAGGAAGAACAAACAGCCCCCAAGTATCGATTGATCTCTACTAAGAATAAAGCAGCAGTCCGAGACAGAATGAAAGCACTTCTTCATCAAACTTCACCAAAGATGATCAAGCTACATCAACGTCCACCCGACTCCTCCCCTCGAAAGACTCAAAAGAGTTATGGTGGGGATGCTCAGGGAAGAATCCGCCCGAATCCTTTCCTCGAACAACCCGAAAGGGTCATGGAAAGGATTCAATGGGAAGAAACCCCTCGGTTGGGGGTTTCCGAAGGATAAGACTAAGGATATCCAGAAAAGAATTCGCCTGAATCCTTTCCTCGGACAACCCGAAAGGGTCATGGAAAGGATACAAAGGGTTGAAACCTCCCGGTTGGGGGTTTCCGAAGGATAAGGTTAAGGATATCCCGATTAGAATCCGCCCGATTCCTTTCCTCGAACAACCCGAAAAGGGTCATGGAAAGGATACAAAGGGAAACCTCCCGGTTAGGGGTTTCCGAAGGATAAGGTTAAGAATTGGCCCGAGTCCTTTCCTCAGACGACCCGAAAGGGTTATGGAAAGGATACCAATACGAGATTGGAGATTCAGGAAAATAAAGCTTCAGGAAGGTAAAGCTTCAGAAAGATAAAGCTTCAGAAAGGTAAAGCTTCAGGATGACAAAGCTTCAGGAAGATAAAGCTGTTGCAAAGGAAGGTAAAGTTCAGCGACCTGACTACCCACCTCGAACAACTTAGCCTGCGGTTGAAGACTAAAGTTATGGGGGGTAGCTCAGAAGGTAAAGCTTCAGTATGGCAGAGCTTCAGGAAAGATTCAGAATGATAAAGCTTCAGGAAGATAAAGCTGCTGCAAAGGAAGGTAAAGCTCAGCGACCTGACTACCCACCTCGAACAACTTAGCCTGCGGTTGCAAACTAAAGTTATGGGGGGTAGCTTAGAAGGTAAAGCTTCAGTATGACAGAGCTTCAGGAAAGATTCAGAATGATAAAGCTTCAGGAAGATAAAGCTTCAGGAAGGTAAAGCTTCATAAAGATAAAGCTTCAGAAAGGTAAAGCTTCAGAATGATAAAGCTTCAGGAAAGATCCAGGAAGATAAAGCTTCAGGAAAGATCCAGGAAGATAAAGATTCAGGAAGACAGATCTCTACGAAGATAAAGGTTTAGAGAGATAAGGCTTCAGGATGATAAAGCTTCAGGAAAGTAAACAGGAAGGTAAAGCTTCAGGATGACAGAGTTTCAGGAAAGATTCAAGAAGATAAAGGTAAACAGGAAGGCAAAGCTTCAGAAAGGTAAAGCTTCAGGAAAAATCCAGGAAGATAAAGATTCAGGAAGATAAAGCTTCAGGTAAGATCCAGGAAGATAAAGATTCAGGAAGACAGATCTCTACGAAGATAAAGGTTTAGGGAGATAAGGCTTCAAGATGATAAAGCTTCAGGAAAGTAAACAGGAAGGTAAAGCTTCAGAATGATAAAGCTTCAGGATGACAGAGTTTCAGGAAAGATTCAAGAAGATAAAGGTAAACAGGAAGGCAAAGCTTCAAGAAGAAAAAGCTTCAGGATGACAAAGCTTCAGAAAGGAAGGTAAAGCTCAGCGACTTGACTACCCACCTCAAACGACTTAGCCTGCGGTCGCAGACTGAAGTTATGGGGGGTAGCTCAATAAGGTAAACAAACAAGAAGGTAAAGGTTTAGGAAGACAGATCTTCAGGAAGGTAAAGGTTCAGGGAGATAAAGATTCAGGAAGGCAAAGATTTAGGAAGATAAAGCTTCAGAAGGGTAAAGCTTCAGAATTACAGAGCTTCAGGATGACAAAGCTTCAGGATGACAGAACTTCAGGAAAGATTCAAAAAGATAAAGAGGATGTAAAGCTTCAGGAAGGTATGAGGATAAAACCTCTTTAAAAAATCATCAAGTAAGACTCAACACTTCGATGCAAATAGTATTTTCTATTCTCCTTTGTAAAAAATTTCAACAAACCGATTGTTTGTTCAAAAATTTTAGGGGTAGCCTAAATTTTTTTTAAAAAAAAATTAGACCGATTCTTCCCTCGAAAAAAACTAACACAAATCGATTGTCTGTTCAAGTTTTGGAGGGTAACTCTAGTATAAAAAGTAAGATTTATAAGAAATCGAGATATGTCTCAGAAAGGTTTTTAAGTGAGAAACACTTCAGAACTAGTAAGATAAGGAAAGTGAAAGTCAAAATGTCCAAGACTTCCATTCATTAACATTGAAATTTTGTTCATTACAAAAAAAAATTTACATGAAAAAGAAAAGATACATTTGAATGAAAAGATTTTTCCCTTCTAGTTCCGGAGGTTGAAACAAAAAGATTTTTGAAAGAAAAGATTTTTTCCTCCTAGTCCCGGAGGTCGAAACAAAAAGATTTTTCCCTCCTAGTCCCGAAGGCCAAAACAAAAAAATATTTTCCTCCTAGTCTCAGAGGTTGAACAAAAGATTTTTCCTATCCTCCTCAGAGTTAACTTATGCAAACCGATTGTTTGTTCAAGTTATTAGAGGATAAGTCAGAATTGATTTGTTATGGAAAGTTTTTCCATAACAAAGAATTCAAACATTACAAAGTTCAAAAATAAAGATATTCATAGGTGAGACCAAGCTAGATGGTGTTCAGATTAGAAGATTTGGTACGCCAAGCACAAAACCTCGGGCCACCAGAAGCCCCTAGCCATTGTAAGTCTCGGACAATCAAAGCCTCAGCGCCAGTCTGAGCCTCTAAAGCCGCCAAGAGAGATTTTTGTGGAAGCGGTCTACGAAGCACTACCGATGAAGAAGCTTCTGGTATGTTAAGCCTTTTTCTTCAACGGTTTACCCTTTTTTGTCAGACATAACCTTGATCTCAGGAAAGTTGTACGCAAAGTGTTCTCTCAGAGTGGCATTTCACCACAATCTTGGTGAAATCAACTACATCAGTCCAATCCATCTCCTACCGAGAGTAGAAGATCATCTTCACAACTTTGACCTGACCGACAATATTATGTAGAGGCACTTATGTAGAAGATATTTATGGGAGTTGCTATTAGTACTCTGACAGATCACAAGTGTCCAAGAATTGAATTGGCATCCATCAGGTCAAACGCCACTCCAATCCAAAGATTCAAGGCATTATTCGTCATAATTACTTTGAAAGAGGCGACAATTGTCAAATACAGATTATGGAAGATCCAAATTCAGAAATTGAGGTACTTAATTCTCTTACATTCTAAATTCAAATAAGAGAATTAGGGGAGTAACTGTTGGAGAAATAATTGGCTCTAAAGACACGTGGGCCGAGCCCATCGGGTCGGCCTGGCCAGATCAGATTTAAGTAAAAGACCATTCGTTATCTCCAAAAAGACACATATCCCGAGTATATCAAGATAAGACTTTTATCAAATATGGGATAAGGTACCTAATAGTATGGCATCAGCTGAAGAGGTAGTGTCCTATCCAGTTTGGACTCTACTACCCAATTCAAGTTCTATGAAGATAAGATTAAAGACTATGTGATCTAGGACTCAGACTCCTAATCAAATTATGCTCCAAGTATTTTAGCAGTTTTATAACTGTGAGCTGTGAGCCTATAAATAAGACCACTACACCAGGCATTTTTAACAGGCAGATTCTCTAAGCTTTGAGATTATTGATACTCTCTAGAAAATGAATAGTTTGAACTGATTTAGGCATCGGAGTGGGGGTATGGTCGGCACCCCCACGAGCCGACGAGCCGTTTATTATTTTGCAGATTACGAGGAGAGCGAATATCAAGGAAGACAATGAATCACAAAGCAACACGTAATCGTACCAAAAACTGTACCAACATGCATGTTCCTCTAATCACAAAATAATAATAATAATAATAATAATAATAATAAAAATCTCCTCTCTATTCTCAAATTTACACTTGAAACTCACACTTACATTGAGTTTCATTGTCGGCATTTCTTTGTGAAGGAATAGGGAACAGGAAAATTCTTCTTGGTGGGCTTATCAACAGATCACATCCGTTAGTGAAGCGATGTAGATAAACTTATCATCATAGAAATTGTTATCATTAGGAGAGTTGTATTTCATTCAACTTGTTAGTACTTTACTATATATACAAACAGCCTTACTTCAACAAGAAGAAATATTCGGAGCTTTTACAAAGACAAGAGGCCAGGTGTTCAGGCTTTTTAAAGTTGTAGGAAAGTAGGGGTTTTGATGTGCAAAACTGCAAAAAGATTTGATTTTGATGTTTCGTAACCTACAACAACTTGACACAGAGATTAACTGGTAGAGAGCATTGTGCTCTGATTTGCTTTAAATGAGGGCCAACCTCCCCACTCCCTATTGCACTCTCTGGTAAATAACAGTAATTCCAATTAACTGTTGCAGCAGTGAGTTGACCACTCTTTCCCTGTTCCTTCCCTCCGCTCCTCTTCCCTTCCACTATCCCTCTCTCTCTCTCTCTCTCTCTCTCTCTCTCACAGAATGATATCCAGTCTTCCTAGTCCCTGACACCTACACCCAGCTTTCTTCATTCGGTTCGTTACGGGAAGAAATGGTGAACTACATTCTTTGAGATTTGAAATTCCTCCTCTCTTGTAGCAAGAACAAATCTATGGACATAAGTTACTTTTTCTTGGTTTTCAGGTTGGTATTAGTTCAATTCCTCACTGGCTTGAGATTCTACTGCGAGAGAAGTTCTTTAACGCGTGTATAGTTCACGAATTTGCAAAGAAGAATGAGAGGAACATCTTTTGCTTGGAATGTTGCATCAGCATATGCAACCATTGCGTGCCGTCTCACCGCCCTCACCGTCTCTTACAGGTCCACACTGAAACCGATTCATAGATTCACTAGCAGTAAAATAAGCCTGTTGATCGATCAGTACCAATATGTCCCATGTCGAAATTTATCACCTAGCTAGACAAATAGTTATAATTTCCATAACCTTCGCTTCAGATCATTCATCTTTTCTTTTTTTAATGTTTGTTTGGTGTTCAGATAAGAAGGTATGTTTATCATGATGTTATGAGGTTGAGTGATGCTCAACAATTGATGAATTGTTCCCTTGTTCAAGTAAGCATAAACTTGAAAGAATACCCATTAATTATCTCTTTTGATGTTGCATTGAAATTTAGTTCTTTTGGTTCTCTATAATTGTACAGCCATACACAACAAACAGCGCAAAAGTGGTATTTTTGAACCAAAGGCCAACGTCCCGCCCCTTTAGAGGCTCAGGCAAGGTTTGCGTCACATGCGACCGTTTTCTCCAAGACCCATACCTCTATTGCTCTCTCTCCTGCAAGGTCCATTTCCACCATTTTACTCGATTTTATTATCTGGGTTGTCCTTATTTTCACCAAAGTTTACCTCATGATGTTTACTACAGGTTCATCACCACTTAGTGACCTCCAACGGTACTGGAAACTATGGCTTACCAATATTACCAGAAAAACCGACAAGTGAGAGCCTTTCAGAGATTGAAGAAGATGATGACCAAACGACTCCTGCAAGTGCAAGTGGTGATGGTGGTATTAGTTCACTGCGACACAAAACGCTAGCTTGTTGTACTGTCAAAACTGAGTTCGTGAAAATGAAACGCAGCAGCTTAAACTCAGTGCCTCGGACTTCTTACCGTCCGAGATGCTTGCCGGCGGCGGAGATTGCCCTGGCTTTGAACCGGAGAAAGGGTGTGCCTCACCGTTCACCATTGAATTAAATGGGAAGGGGACATGTTTGGTATTTTGTTGCTCTTCAGACTGTTTTCAGGAATTTAACATGTTTGGTATTTGGGATCGAGTGATAATTGTCCCTGTTTGGTGCGTCGCTAATTAATTTAAATTTGCCAATATATTTATTCATTTTAATTAAAAGTGATGGTATAAACTATATTTTTATTTTATAATTATTTTATAATGTTGATATGATAGTTTTAACTAAATTTTAGATTAATCATTGTTAAAAAAAAAAAACAGTTCAAAATTTTTTTAAGACCGTCTCACATCAGCATTGTGAGATAATTATTGGATAAAAATGTAATTTCTCTAGCACTACTCTGGAAAGTTTTGTTCTTTTTATGTACTTCAAATAGTTAAAATAGTATTATATATTATATTTTTATCTCACAATAGTGACATGACAATTCTAACTAACTCTTAATTTTTTTTTTTTTAAAAAAAATGACTGATCCAAAAATTAATTAGAGCTGCTTTATCGATATTTTAAGATAATTATAAAATATAAATATAATTTCTACCATAACTCAGTTTAAAAATAGTGTTTGCTCAGCATCTTTCTTTTATACCCCTTTGTTCCTTTATTTTCTAGCCAAATTATTATTATTATTATTTTCATCTTATTCCTCAATTTGTTCAATTATTACCAAGTAAATAAACTCTAACGAATTTGGGACCCTCATCTGAGAGCAAACAGCAAAAGACTGAATAGTAATACTATAAGATAGTTATCATTATACCATATCAAAATAATAATAACGAGAGCAATAACTTAAAAATTAGGGTTAAATACATATTTGCCCCATGTGCTTTACGACCTTTATTTTTTGCCCTCTCAGTTTCACTTTTAATTAATTTTGATACCTGTGGTATATGAAAAGACGGAAATGGTACCTCCGTCTGATTTCCCGTTCAAAACTAACGTCCACCCACGGCATTTTCTGTCATGTTGTTGTCTGGATGTTGTTGGAAACGATGTGTAAAGAATTAGGTTCTGGGCTTCAAATTTTTAGGTACCTAATGACGTGGGTGAACGTTAGTTTTGGATGAAAAATCAGACAGAT
This sequence comes from Alnus glutinosa, assembly GCF_958979055.1. Lineage (NCBI taxonomy): Eukaryota > Viridiplantae > Streptophyta > Magnoliopsida > Fagales > Betulaceae > Alnus > Alnus glutinosa. Next base: position 10,122,417 of record NC_084898.1, on the reverse strand, counting down.
GTACCATTTCCGTCTTTTCATATACCACAGGTACTAAATTTGATAAAAAGTGAAACTGAGGGGGCAAAAATAAAGATCGTAAAACACAGGGGGCAAATATGTATTTAACCCAAAAAATTATAACATAACATAAAAACGTCAAGTGTCTCCGTCGTGTATATATATATATATATATATATATATATATATATATATATATATTGAAGATCTAAACCTATATTGAAGATCTAAACCTTAAAAGTCACCGGTCATCATGTAACACAAATAGATAATACTAAATCACCAGTCTAATTGCCATGAGTCATCAAGTGCATAAGAAAACTACACCTATGACGTCCCACATCGCCTGGGAATGAAGATGTGATTATATGTATAAATGCACCCTTTATGACACAACGCGTTTTAAAGCCGTGATGGCAATGAACCTATCAGAACTCTGTAGTTAAGCGAGCCGCTGCGAGAGCAATCCTAGGATGGGTGACCTCCTGGGAAGTCTGGTATGGGGAGCCAAAAGCGGACAGTATTGTGTCATTGAGGGTGGATCGTTACAAATGGTATCAGAGCCATTACCCAGCCTGAGATGGTGAGAGCGTGCACAAGTCCAATGAGGGACGCCAGCGGGGACGCTGGGTCCAAAGAGGGGGTGATTGTGACGTCCCACATCGCCTGGGAATGAAGATGTGATTATATGTATAAATGCACCCTTTATGACACAATGCGTTTTAAAGCCGTGATGACAATGAACCTATCAGAACTCCGCAGTTAAGCGAGCAGCTACGAGAGCAATCTCATGATGGGTGACCTCCTGGGAAGTCTGGTATGGGGAACCAAAAGCGAACAGTATTGTGTCATTGAGGGTGGATCGTTACAACACCCATAAATGTGTATCATCACGGTATCCATCAAGACTTTCATCGAGTCCTATAGATAACCACTCCTTCATGGTTGTGTGGGCATTGGATATCGTACACCATCAACAAAAACAATTCAAACTTATCAGGGAGTCTGTTGTGCTCATTCCACAAACATGTTTTTCGTATGGAAAACAAATCAAAGCTCAAGTCTAGGACTTAGTGACTTAGCACGGTGAGAACATGTTATCATGTAGTGGACTCCACAATTTATAAAAAGGGTAATAAATTACGTGTAATAGTATGCAACAAGATTCTTGTCATGATATGATAAGGCAGGAAATTGTGTTGATGCATTATAAATATAATATATGATATTACATGTGAACATGTCATAATTAAAGTCTATATGGTCTATCCGTACCCATAATTCTTTTATGATGAGGTTTGCGTGTCCTATAAGACCTTTGGTACAACACCGTACTAGTGCCCAATGAAGCACAATGGTAAGCCACAATTAGAAGGGGCGAAGGGAGAGGATGTCGAGAGGGGTCAAATGCCTCCCTTCACCTCTCAAAAATTTCCCTTACTCCCCTTGTAAAAAATTTCGGATGCTCTGGTTGCCCACTCTCAGTCGTTCATTAAGGGGCAAATAGTTTCTAAGAGGATCGAGATTCACGATTCGTGTACGTGATTTTCTTTCTGTTTAACTGTTAATAATTAGGTCACAATTCATACACAATCGTGACGATGAGACTGAAGATGAAAGGTTGAAGTTGACTTTTAATTTTATGCCAAAAGGCATCGTTGAAGCAATAGAAAATGCACCGTTTTCCAAATGTTGAGAAATAATGTTTAACTCGTTGACACCTTTGAGGCTTTTACACTTTGAAAAACTTTGACAAAAACAATGTTGGGGATCATGCGCTAATCAAAGTATGCGCAGCGGAATACCGATCCCAAAAAAATTTATTCAAGATAAACAATGTTAGATTAATTAAACTAACATGTTTATGGTACTTCCAATCGAAATCAGCATCTCCTAGCCTACTAGGGCTAGTTGACTTTGGTTGATTTGCTCCTTGCATGTTGAATGGTGAAGAACATGTTTTTGACTCAACCTCCAGATCTTCTCTATGATGATTGAATATGACCGTGAGTATAGACTCATAACTTGAAATAGTGAATTGATAAATAATACTTCACTATGGCCATCTATTTATGGACTTGGATTTACACTTATGATAGGGTTAGGAGATAAGAAAAAGTTGTAAGACTAAGATTTTAAGGGATGTGTTTGTTGCACAGCCCAAGACATATTGGTGGGACCTATGCATGGTGGGACCCACATGCATGGTCCCACCAATGTGTCTTGGGTTGTGTAGGAGTTGTGTATGTGGATTGTGCAATAATCATTTTCCGGATTTTAATCCTAACTCTATTGCTACTAATTTTCTAGCATAGGCTTGAGTTTTATCCCTTAGGCCCAATGCTCATTAATGTCTTCTTAAGCCTTTTAGAATTAATTCCAATAGACCATAACTCTTAAATACTTATGCTCATAGGAAATTAATTCATTAAACCCATAGCTATTTAATTGCTTAAGCCCATAGGAAATTAATTCATACGCCCAATCATCTCTAAGTAATAAGCCACTTAGGAATCATATTCTTTTGACCCTGTTTTATCAAATAAAACAATCCAAAATAATAAATACATAACCGAGGCTCATAGCATATGGTCAATTTACATGAGCTCAAAGATGGACCTAAAGAAAAAAAAAATACAATTAGCTTTAAATAGGTCTGTGATAATATCACACGGCCTTATTTAATCACAAATAGTTCCACTAAACAAATGTGACTGCACTTTAATATCTATTTTCAAATTAATGAACCAATCCCCGCGACATACTTATTTATTACATATTACCCCTCCATGAAATCATTTCGTAATCGACCCAAAGTCAATACACTATTACTTAATTCACTATCTCTTTTCCTTGATACTCCTTTTTGTACCATGTGATATTTTCATCTCACCTTGCACAAAACAAAAGGTATTCCCACAATTCTACATGCAATCACCCAAAGCACATAAGTGTTGACCAGAGATTATCTTATTCTTGTACATTAAAGTGACATACACTTTACATCTGAGTTCGCAATCTTCTTAGGATTTAGAGTAACTGCTATAAGTCGTCGTGCATGTATATCATTTTTAATCACAGTGTTGAAAGAATGATGACTCATGTAGCCCGTTCGGTGCATGGCACTACCTTGCACTTACACCAACATATCAATCTAAAGCCCTTCCTACTTCTTCTAATCAAGATAAATTGTTAAGGTTGACATGTTATAGTCTAGATGAATTTTCCAGTTCCATTTATGACTACGAACAATCTTTTATAAATTTCAAAGATATATATATATATATATATATATATATATATATATATAAAGTTAAATACATAAAAGCCCCACAAACTACCATCCTTTCTTTGAATGCCCCCCCGAACTACCAGTCCTAGTAGTCCAGTCCCACCAACTACCAACTGCTAACTTTTTAGCCCCATTCATCACTTTGTGCCATCTAAGTGGACGAAAACCGAGTCACGTGCATGGCACATGACTCTTTTAGCCAAAAAACCTGAAAATACGCCTTCCAAAAAACAATTTAGCCCCCCCAAACTACTAGTCATTCTTCAGATAGCCCCCCAAACTACCAAGGCTTGGACTCTGGCCTCCCAAATTACCAAAAAAATTCAAAAAAAATTAGAAAAATTATTATTTTTTTTAAAAAAATAAACTAAAATTTTATTTCTTATTTTTATTTTTTTTAAAAAAAGTATGTTTAGGTTGGCTTTATTTCCCAACCTCGACCCGATTTTCTGACACCCCTCCGGTCACCGTTCATTTGCAACACTACGATGAACGATTTTATAGCCTAGCTCGGCAAGTTTCGATTTGCAATCATCAGCTCACTGATCTCAGCCGGGCTCAAGCTAGCCCCGCTCTGAAAAATATCCTCCACCTGAGAGAAAAACTTGTGATTTTTGAGCCCCAGGTAACTATTGGCCAATGTTTTGAATGCCAAAAAATCATAGAGAGGAAAATGGTTATGAACATCAGTGAACAAAACAAAAGAAAATTGAGGTCATAGCCGTTGATTTCTCTGTCAGAAACCGATCGAGGTCTTCCAACACGATGATAGAGTTGTTCGTCGTTTGTAACAAAAACAAAATTTAGATTGGAATCATTCAAAACCTTTGAAAGATCAATATCATAGACATCGAATGATATGAAATTAGCCATGTCCGCGTTCAGAGAGGCAAGGACGAGTTAGCCGAGCTGCTGGTGTGCATCGTGCCCAATGACAACGCTGGAAAGAAGCAGTACGTCTTCCGGTTGATCGCAATATTCTTTTTTAAATAAAAAAAAAATTAGTTTTTTTTTTAGTTTTTATTTTTTAAATTTTTTTGAATTTTTTTTGAATTTTTTAATTGAAAAATGACACTTGGCAGAAGTATTATGGGGATATTTTGTCAATGGGAAAAGTTATAAAAAATCAACAACATACTCACCCTCTCACATGGGGGTGGGGCCCACATGTGGTGGATTTCACCCCATGTGAGAGGGTGAGTGTATAAAGAGTGTGTTGTTGGTGTGTTTGTAACACCTCTCTTTGCCAATAGGGGCATTTTTTTAAAGGTTTAGATAGTTTTGCGTGCCAGAATGCAAGCTTTGGTAGTTTGGGGGGCTATCCGAAGAAATGGTAGTAGTTTGGAAGGTTAAATTGTATTTTAGAGAGGGGTATTTTCAAGCTTTTTGGCTAAAAGAGTCACATGCCTTGCACGTGACTCGGTTTCCGTGCACTTTGACGGCACAAAGTGACGGATGGGGCCAAAAAAAGTAAGTAATTGGTAGTTGGGAGAACCGTACTGCTAGCACTGGTAGTTTGGGGAGCCATTTGGAGAAATGATGGTAGTTTGGGGGGCTTCTATGTATTTAACCCATATATATATATATAAATACAATTTATAGAAAAGCAACATAATGCAATTGGAGTTTTTGACACCAGTTTCAACAAATAAGACTCTAAAAAGCATGAAATAAAGGGCACCACTTTTAACCCAATTTTTTCCTTCTGTTTTGAAATTTGTGCCAACTTTAAACCTATTACATTTAAACTATACAACTTTGTAATTTGTGAACGTGTCTATAACCAAACCAATATATAAGACCAATACAGCCTATACTGCAATTTCACAAATTAGACTGCTGTTTGGCAAATCACAGAAAAATAGAGAACGAGAATTAGAATTTGCGATTAGAGAATCAGAATCTATGCCAAAAATTCTTTCTGCAGTATTTCTTCTACTCCAAGCCTTCAACGATTCGAATCATGCCTTCAACAATTCATATCAATTCAAAATAATTTTTCTTAATATGTTTCTAGTACGTAATTAAACTTTTACATTGATTAAGCCTTTATATTTAGATTTTTCTTCTAAATTAATTGTTTATTAATATATATTTTTTGTTACATATTTTAATCGTATTTATGAAATATATTATTCTAGTTACTTGATATTTATGGATAACAACATCGGTTTTATTGAGCTCCAATCAAATTTTTAAACAAGCTTGTCTCGACGTAGATTTAGCAAACCTATCAGCAATAAGTAAATTTTATTGAATCATTTACTTATTTTGTGAGTTATAGTTTTAAATATTTTTTAATTAATTTTTGTTCAGCTTTTTCTTTTTTCATTCATGAGAAAAAAACAAATCTTTACTGGATGAGTGCAAAATATTGCAAATTTAAATCCCTTAATTTATATTAGTTAATTCTTTATCTGTGTCTTAATCTAATGTTTTGTATTAAATTTGTATTTTTAGTGTTTTGTAGGTTACTAAAGGAAAACGGCAGCTTTAAAGTGAAAAATGCAAAGTTTGGAAGAAAGTACACTTTAAGAAGACCTAAATGATGTGGTTATGTTTAACCATATATTGTGAAAGGATTAAATCGAAATTTCTTTAATTGGAGTCAAAATCGGATTGGATTAGATTTCAGATTCTACACACGTCTTGGTATGTTGACCATAACTTTTAGCTCAAGTATCAGATTAAGGTGAACTAGCGGCATTTGAAAGATAACTCAAAATACTACAAATCATTTTGAAATATGATTTTTTTAATTTGGACGTTTACTATGCCAAAAGTGTCCCGCAATATAAAAACGTAAATCTGGACGAATCATATTCCAATTTGTACTAGGATTGCTTCTTAATTTGACTAGGAGATTGAAGTATGATTTTTATAAAACTTCTAGGTAAAGATGTAAATAAACCAGTCTATCCGACAATTCGCTTGATACTCGCTCAGTTAAACTCGACTTGAACTTGAGCTCGACACTGTACAAATCCGCTTGATTAGTAAAAGATACATACTCGACTCGCTCGACAAAACTCGATACGGGCTCGCGAACTTAGCTCGTTTAATACTCGATCGGGTTGCTCGCTTGACTCGTTAACCCACTAAAAATTGAGTAATATAAATTTAAATATGTATATTAGTAATTAAGTAATATATGTTACTTAATATTTTATATATGTATGTGTATTAGTTAACATACTAAATAGTTATATAGTTCATAACTAACATATTATCTAAATATATACGAAGTGAATATAATTAACTATAGGTTACTCAATATTTATATGTATATTATTCATTTTATTATATATGTGTTATATATATTACTATTAACATACTAATATACTAAGTTAATATTTATATTAAGTTAGTAACTATTAAGGCTTATTATACATTTTACGGTTAAAATTTAAAGTTGATGCATCTAATGGTATATATGATTTCACATTAAATGAATGGAAATGATCATATTCCGTTCAAAATGGGGGGATAAAGTTCTATTCTTGAAACAAGTCTTAAATCAATAGTATTAAATAAAATAATTAAACGATATTAAATCCATTCTTAAATATTGGATAAGTGGATTAAATGCTAAGAAGATGAATGTTCAATTCTTAAAATTGGTTAGGGTCACATTCCATTCTTGAAACATGGCAAAAAATACGATTTTTTTTTTTAATTTTTTTATTCTCCTTTACATTTTACACATGATTCAAAATGAGAAAAAAAAAATTATACGTTTAGAATATGGAAAGTCTCCAAGCATTTTATTCAATTACAAACTTTTCTCTTTTTAACTTTACATCTTTTTTCTTTTTCTTTTTCTTTTTTTCTCTCTCTCTCTCTCTCTATTTCTATTTCTATATTCAAGTTGACTAGTGATAAAAAAAAATTTAAAGAAAATGTTAGTTACAAAAAACTCATCAATTAATTGCATTAATTTTTGTTTTGGATTTCATGAATTAATAGATTTTCATTAGAGTAAATTGTAATTTTATAAAAAATGATCTAAAATTATAATGTATTCACGGTTATCATTTAGTTATAGAAGATTAATATCAAATAGATTTATAAATTCATTTTAAAATTACACAAATTTAAAATTATACCAATTTATTTAAAACTAATTTGTCTTTTCCTATGTAGGTTGAAAGCGTTAGATAATCATATCATAAAAATTAAAGGAAATTTGTAGAATAAATAAGGACAGAAATTTCCTATAAAACGGTTTGTAAGAAATTTTATACAACCCACATATAAGATTGATAGGTGTCCCTTGGCATGTGAGAAACACAAATTGTTTTAATAACATGTACTTCTCACGTGTTTTTTTAATAACATTAATAAAAAAAGAAACATATACTTTTCACATATTTAAAGGATACATGTTATTCTTATATATGGATTGTATGAAATTTCTTACAAACCGGTTTGAAGAAAATTTTTGTCCAATAAATAATATCATTAAACTAAGGAAAATGTTAATTTATTTATATTTGGTGGTATAAGGTTTTTTTTTTTTTTTTCAAAAAACAAAAAGGTCTAATTCATAAAAATTAGATCTTGATCTGAGCGTTAGCTTTAGATCTTGATCGGACGGTTAGCTTTTGATCTGACCGTTAGCTTTAGATCTTGATTGGACGGTTAGCTTTTGATCTGACCGTTTGAAATTTTTTATGAAGCTCAAATTTGAACACGTGTCGTTCATGCAGATGCTAGAGGCTCACAAACACATCCCAGCCACTGGATTTATAATTGCACAATCACAACCGTCCATTTCTTATCAGAGCATTAAATGCAATCAACTACCTCCCACTCACTTAAAAGTTGATCAGACGGTTGTGCATTAAAGAGCTCATACACATCTCACCATCTTGACCGTTCAATCCTAAAAGCCCTAAAGAACCTTTCACTTTCTCACCTACGCCGTTTCATTTTGTGCTTATTTTTTCATTTTTCTTCTCCTCTTCCGCTTCCCTCTCTCTGTCTTCTATTAACAAAACGTTGTTGCAGATTCATAGATCTGTCAAGTTCTAAAAGATATAATCAAGGTAAGGGTAGATTTTCTGTTAAAACTACCTTCTAGCCAACATCTCTCTCTCAAACATTTATTCTTTGCTCTTCTACTGCTACTTTTTTTGTTCTTTTTCTTTTTGTCAATTTGATATATACGTTGGAGTTGCAAGTTATGTTTTCCATGATAGATTTGAAATTCGTTTGCGTCTGGCTTATTAGTGATGGTTTCTAATTTCTTTCTCTTTGTTGATATGTAGCTGAAGATCTTTCTTTATTGATTATGAGTATGATTTTTTTTTTTAATTATTCTTTAATCGAACCTAATATGGTAGATTGTGTTCCTTTTCTCTGTAGATACTCTATTTTTATTTATATATTTTTTCCCTTTTCGTTAGCTTATTCTCTTGATTTTTGATCTTTGCAGTGTGGTTCTGGACGATCAGTTGCTCTGATTGAAGCTAGTTTTGTTGCTGGTGTTGGCCGTTGGACTGCCGAGATGTGATCTGGCCCAGTTTTCTTTATCTAGTAGGAGATTCAAAGTTGATTGGTTCATGAACAACTAGAATTTTGAGTTTTGTGTCTGCTTGCAAATCTACCCTCAGTTTCTTTCTTTCTTTCTTTCTTTTTTTTTTTTTTTTTTTTTTTTTTTCATTCATTGTAATTCAAGTGTTTTTAATGTTTCCAATTTTCTTGTAATTGTCCGAAATTTTAAATGTATTATTTGGTGAAATAAGTTGAGTTTTACAATTTTTTTTTTATTATTAAAAAAACAACAACTAAACAAGCCTTAATCGGGTCGAGCTGCCCAAATAAGGTTCGAATGGGCTTTTAAACCGAGCTCGGGCTCAAACCAGGCTCGGATAAGACATTATAAATCAAATATTTTAGTTCGAGCTTGAGTTGAGTCGAGCCTGTCGTTTACTCGACTCGACTCGAGTAATCATTTTTAACGAGCTCGAGCTAGGCTAAGTGTCTAGCGAGTCGAGCTCAGACAAGCATTTTTTAGCTTGGCTCGAGCTCGAGCTCGGCTTAATTATGGGCCTTCATAAACGAGCCAGTCTTGGAATTTCAGTTTGGCTCGGTTCGATTACATTCTTACCTCTAGGGCTTTTAGGGTTTGTTTGCTTCTTATAAATAGACTGATAAGCCTCAAGAGAAAAGAAGGTGGGAGACTGGAAACAAATTTCACATTAGTTTAATTTTTCTTTAGGTGTAGGTTTGTTTTATTTTTTATAATTATGTGTAAATAAATTCTCAATTAAGGTTGATGATGAAGCCTCACCATTGAAGAGCAATAATATTTTCATGTAAGTTTATACTATTCGATTTTATGAGTTTTTGATTTCTAATTGTTCTATTTCAATTCAATTATTGAAATGATTCTTAGATATCTATTATGATTTAAAGATATATGTGATGATTTGAGATAGTTTTATTTAATTTGTAACGACATACTTTTTACAAAAAGGCGTAAGTGAAAATTTCGATTTTCACGTATCGTTATGACATCATCAATGACGTCATGAGAGTATAAATTGACAGCGGAATACATTTTCTTCTTTTACAATAACACATCAGAGCTAACTGAATAACTTCAATATATAAAATAATAACACTTTGTTCTGATATAATAAAATACATCCAATTAACAACATACGTAACATATGTGGCACAAACATTATATAATCATTGTATATACCATCTACAAATTAAAGGTCTCATCCATAACCTAGTAGCTCCTGCTTTCGTTCCTGCAAAACTTGTATGTGATTGTGGTTAATACTACAATCCCATACTGTGGTCGAGTGAGTCAATGGTCTTCAACCACATAGTGACACACCGATTTATATAACCATATACAATGCATCCAAATGTTGACAGTTATATCCACATACATATAATCACATTCACATATAATCATGCTACACATTCATATAACCATATTCACATATTATCATGCTGGTTCATCTACTTTACCTATTTATTACTCATAGCCACATCTCTTCTTAACATATTATTAGTGCTATCTTCTCCGCTAATTTAACACATTTTTAGCGCTATCTTCTCCGCTAATTTAACATACTATTAGCGCTATCTTCTCTGTTAATTTAACATACTATTAGCGCTATCTTCTCCTCTAATTTATCACATCATTCGTCAACCACATACTTCATTCTTCTATCAGTACTTTTCTCTATTATTCCTTCAACCTTTGGTTCATCTGTTGGTCTTATCAGTGTATTGATGCCTTGGTACCAAAACTTTCGTTTATCTGTTGGTCTCCTCAATTCACTGACGCCTTGGTACCTAAACCTCCAATCTTTTTATTAAGACTTATATCACACCACAGTATAATCATGCAAACAACATCACATCTATAATCTCAACTAAAACATGTTACATATATTAAATGCCAGACATCAATTAGCATATAATCAAATAAAATAGAGATCACTACATTGCTAAAGACTAAACCACACGTATCACCCTCGGTGAGTAAGAAATACTCACAGGTTCTTTCCTGCTACAAAGATTAATCCACAGATATAATCACTACAATATACATATATAATACAAGCAAATAGTGAATCAATTCAATTCACTAAACATAGATTTTAACCCTATACTTATTTCTGATTTCTTAATCCTATTATTGTTTTGATATAGTAACGGTATATAAAATCCTTCAATCATAATGCCATATATTTCATGTGGACATTATAACTACATTCATTATTAAATTACCAAAATACCCTTAACCATAATAATTGCCAAAATACCACTTTACTCGAGCATCATAACGGCATGATTTATACTTCATAATTGCCAAAATACCCTTTTACTCGAGTATCGCAACGACATGATTTATACTTCAATCACTCTGTTTTTAAAACCCTATTTTAAAACATAACTTAAATCATTAAAGGATAAGAAATCTTATCCAAAATATCTAAAATATCTTTTTAGGATATTTTATAAAATATCTCAAAATATCTACTGGGATATTTTGTAAAATATCTCAAAATATCTTGGGGATATTTTGTAACATACGTAATCATAAAACATGTTATTCTTTCCGTTTCTTAATCCGTTCTACCTCTTATCTTCTAAAGCTTTCATTCCTTTTCATATCTCGTTCTACCACTTATCTTTTAAAACGTTTTTTTTTTTTTTTTTTTTTTTTTTTTTTTTTTTTTTCATTTTCTTATCTTTTCTACTAATCAAGAGATAACGTAGAGAGGATCTTATAGATTCTTACCTTAATCAAAACCCGAGAGAGAGATCCTTCTTTCCTCTTTGTTGCTAGACACCCGAGAGGAAGAGAAAGAGAGGAATTCAGAGAACTTCTCCTACAACGCTCACACACACCAAATCCAGCCAAGATAGAGTGTGGAGATCCTCGATTCTCCTTTTCTAGTACCAATCTAGGAGGTAGAGAGAGAGTTAGAGATATTTATATATGTTCGTGAAGAAGAAAAGAGAGTTCTTGTTTTTTTTAACTGAAACTAAAAGGGAAAGAGCAAAAGCTCTTCATGCTACAGCATCCATGGATGGAGTGATGCAAAAAGGTATGAAAGAACTAGATAAATCAAGAGAAGAGAATAGAGAACTTACCAAAGGCTGTTGTCCAAGGGATAAGAAGATGCAATCTTCTTCTTTGATGCAATTCCAATTAAAGAGGACTAGAGGAAGAGCTAGAGAGCTTCTTCCTTTCTCTTGATGCAACCAAACCAAAAGAGAAGAAGAGAGAGTTGCAAAAATAAGAGAGAAGCCGAGAGAGAAATTTGAGGGAGTTTCTCCAAGAGAATAAGAAGATGCGATTTGTGAGAGGAGTCATCCTTTTATAAAAGAATGAATGGCCAAGATTGCACCATTTGGATTTAATCCAATGACTAGAAACCAATCTTGAAGGGCAAGTTTGATAACACACCCAAGTAATCGTTACTTCATCAAAATATCTCTTATCTTAGTAACCTTATCTTATAGTTAGATAATTTTATCCTTAAATATTTACTTGACCTTATAGTAACTATTAAACTACCCTACAAGACAAGAATGGACACTTGGTCAACTCAAGAAAGCATAAAAAAATCAATAGGATGATGTGGCGGTGACGTGGCAGAATCTTGGGCTGCCATGCATGCATGCTGTCTAGTCTTGGGGCAATAAGTTCACGAACAGTTTCTGTAAACCAACAAAAATATGATTTCTATAAAACTTTATAGGTAGATAGAGGACTGCAAAACGAGCGTTCTGGCTTTTGAATCGACTAAAACGGAGTTCGTTTGACCTTATTTTTGTTATTCCAAAGTTTAAGATCCGTTTTAACATGCCGATACACTTATACATATTTTTCAATAAACATTTAATCTCTTTGAACATATCTTAATGAATATTTATGAATAAATATTAATATTTAAGATATTTTATTTAATATCTTAAAATACGGGGTGTTACATAATTGATTGTTTATGATTTTATTTATCAAAACGTGGGATATTCATTGTGTTTCGTTCTATGGATACATTTGATGATTTGATTTAAAATGGATATCTTTTGTGATGTGTGCAAAGATTAGATTCATTGAATGATTTAATTAATTTTTGAAATATAGTAGAACATACATAAGATTTGTATGGTGAGAACTTCGAATAGGTATTGATGAACATGAGAATATGTTGCTATGATTTGGTGGGTGTGGATTTCAAAACCTTAATACCTTATATTTTGATTATTTTTACTTTTATTTACTTTATGTTTTCTTTTTATCAGAAATCAAATCTTTTTTGAAACTAGGTTAGGATTTAATTAGTTTAGATATAAAATTGTTTTCAAGAACACAATTTTTTGTAGGATCGACCTTGCACTTGCAAAACCCTTTATTGCAAACGATTCGTGCACTTGTGAGTTAATAAAATTTGCACAACAAGTTTTTGGCACTGTTGCCGAGGAATTGTTTGATTTTTGAAAACAATTTATTTCTAAATTGATTTTATCTTTCTACTAGTTATAATTAGAATTTTTATTTGCAATTTTTTTTTTGTAATTTTTGTTTCTAAAAAAAAATGTAAAAAGAAATTTATTTTTATATTTTAAAAATAAAAGTAAAAAGAAAAAAGATAAATACTACCCCTCTGAACCAAAATCATGTCTCCACCACTAACAACTAATGTCCCTTTAGTGCCCCAAATTTTAAGACAAAATATAACGTCTTAAAACAAAATTTAAGACCTAGTAATAGTAATAAATGAATATGAATATTTATGAATTTCATCAGTATTTTATATGAATATTTATAGATCTATTTCACTAGATGTGTTTAATAAACCGTAAGCAGTAGAATGCAACAAAGAAAGCAACTCACGCAAGAGCACTCGATCCTCCAAAACCATCGATTGATGGACATGTCGCTCAAGCGCTTTTTAAAGCCGCTTGATCGCCATAGTTTTGCAAAAAACAAAATTACACGAGTCAGTTTCCTTAAGTTAGAAATCAACTAATATTTACTTAGAGATAGCAAATATTTTGTACCCTACTTGCTGCCCACGAATAGTTCTCAACCGTTGGATGAGTTTCAACCCTAATTGATCCAATCCGTTGAAGTGTTCTATAAAAGGAGAGGCTCCCTTCAGTTGGTTTACGCATATCTTCTACTTCTCTTCTCTTCTCTGAAATTTTCTCTAGTTCTCTTCTCCTGCTTCTTTCTCTATACACAACTAAAGCTGCTCTTAGAGGAACAAAACAATAGAAAAGAAAGGAGAAATTCTCTTCTCTTTCTTAGTTTTTACAAGAAACAAAGTTCTCTCTCTCTCCCTCTCTGTTTCGGCTTAGCACAGAAAAAGAAAAGATGAAACTCAGTAGCTTCTCTCTTCTCTTTCTTAGCTTAGATCATGGCAAAGAATCTTTTTTCCCTCTCTTTTTCCCCCAATCCGCTCGGCTAGCAGTGGGTTGCAGAAAATTTCTCTCAACTCTCTCTCAATCGGTGCAACAGGGGAAGAAGAAGAGCTCTTTCTTCTCTCTCTCACTTTCGGGTCAGATGAAACAAAAAGGAAAAAGAAAATAAGGAAAAGAAAGGAAAAGATAAAAGAAAAAAATCTCTCTTTCTCGGCTTAGTCATATGGGTATTTTACAAAAAATATCCCACTTTGAGGTATTTTTTCAATAAATCCTTGATTTCATGATTTTATAGCTTTTATTATTTTAAGTTATAAAAGTGTCTTAATGTTTGATGTGTTTTAAATAGGGTATTTCAAAGAGGCGTATTTAATTAATAGAACACACTGTTATAATGCTCGAGTAAAAAGGAATATTTTATAAAAGCACCGTTGTAATGCCCGAATGAAAATTAAATATTTTATAAAGCGTCGTTACGCTGCCCAAAGTTTTAAGAAAACATTTCTAAGCATTAGTACGCTTATGCTATGATTTTAATAATTTTATCAAAAGAATTATTTATATGCCGATATGTTGCAGTATATTTTAAAAAGTGTTATAAAACACCATTTTTATGAATGATTAAAGCTGTGGGATTCTGGACTAATTATTGGTAAAGTAACCATTTGTTGAATTGAAACTATTTTGGTATCTCATTTTTTTAGTTCAAAATAACTGCGAACAATAACTTCCCTATTTTAGTCAGTACCTGCCTTAATATTACTTGTTTAATGATTTAGCTATTTTGGGTTGCAAACCCTATTGTAAATTCAATGAGATTTAACTGTGTCTATGATATAGGTTTAAACTGATTTTCAATGTCATTTCACTGTTTTAGCTATGTCCTATGTTTTAGGAATATGTTTATGTGAAGATTGTGATAAGCAGTTGACTTTTAATTTATATGGTTAAAGCCATGACTATAAGTTCCTTAAAACACATATTTATGAAGTGTCTTATGATTAGAAAAGAAACTGATAAATATACCATCTTTGGTATATATGTATTTATTGCACATGATGAACTAAGAACTGTACCAAAGTACTGTAATTATTTATTACTTACTGAGAGTGATGCTGGTTTCCCTAATATTGTGGTTTCGGATTTATTTAATTGTATGCGTATGAATGAAACTGCATTTGTTATTAATGTGATTAAATTGATTATTAACAAAGCTGGCGGGCACAAAGTTCACAATGGGTGCACAAGGCTCACTGGCAGGCACAAGGCTCACAGTAGATGCTTAAGGCCCCATAAAGAATATAATAAATATGATTCTGGTGGGCACAAATAAGGCCTCAAAAAGAAAATAATAATCTTTATATGTGAGGGAGCACAAGGCCTCTATGTTAGCCGCTAAGACGAATAGGGATTTAAAGGCCCTGAAGCGAGTGAGTGAAAGAAGAAAATAAATAAGACTTGCATAAAACTCTCATCATATCAATGCATTGTGTTCCTTTAAATAAATAGATCAGCATTCATATTATTATTGAAAATAGTTGACTCACTTGATTACAGTATGAGATTGTGGAAGAATTCGTAATCACATACTTATTGGTGCAGGTTCTAGAGATGAATAAATGAATTATGCTAGCTTTAAGGAACTGAAGTCAATATTTGTATATTTAGTTGTAATTATTGGTGTTCTCGTGCTTTTTACATAGCATGTTTAGAGAAAGGTTTGCATCCAGTAGGTTTTCCATGTATGTTTTTAGTGTCATTTGTGACACGTCTTAATGTAATTAGCATAGAGTAATTAAATGATTTTTAATAAATGTCTAGAGGTATTTTAGTCAGCTTTGATGTGTTATTGGTTCCTAAGTTATATATATATATATATATGCCGCTGCCAGAACTCTTCTCTGATGATTTCGTAATGTCACGTGAAAATTAAAAAAATTTCACTCATGCCTTTTTGAAAAAGGCGGGGCGTTACAGTACGGTATCAGAGCAGTTTGCTCTAAGGACCTTAAGACTTGACACAAGAGCTATAGGAAATATAAACCACTTTTTGGAAAAATGCTTTGTGTGGATTTTAATAGATTGTATATTATTGTTTGATGAATGCTTATTTATGTTTCTATCCCTTGATGAGATATGAATGTATGCATTTCAATGCTTTGTTGTATGTTAGAAAACACATTGATTTGACTTACATGCTAAATAAAGATTATACGACAAAATAAGGGATATGAAACCATTTTTGATTAAGGAATGATTTTTAAACAAGAAAAATATTGAAGTATGAACTTTCAACATTTGTTACCGTGTTTACAAAACGATCTTCTTAAAAATAAAAGTTTTGTGAAAATAATAAATATATGCATATTTGCCTTTTTATTATCTAATAGCGATAGAAACAATCCATTAAATAAGAAAGAATTAAACACTTGTACCTGGCTAAGAAACGCTCATTCATGTATTATTAATATGTTTTCAAAAAGTTTTGAAACAATAAAATTTTTATGAAAAACAAAGATTTAATAAAATAAAAGATTTTTGAAAATATGTGCTAATGATATATGGCACATAGTACAACTTTCAATTATGTTTATAAGTAAATATCTTTGGTTTTTCGTATATGACCCCAAGTTTAAGATCTATAATGTTATTGATATTGAGTGGATAATGTATAAAGCTACTAGATAAATGATTGAATTATCATTTGATAAGAATTAGTGTAGAATAAATATTCTATTATTAAGATTAACAAGTTAGATGTTTTAAGTGCAGAAATGATTCCGCTATGACAATGATCTCAGCATGGAATGGGTGAGATCCTTGGTTCTAGTATTAAGGCAGCAACATGCCTATGATGCATAAAAGGTTTGAGGTATGAAAATAGAAATGATTTCATGATTAGGATAATTAATGCCTAGATTTATTTTGAGGTGTAGTCATGAAATGATATCTGGAAATATAGAATTTTGGTGCTTAATACCTTGGCAGATTCATGGATATTAAGATAATAAATTGATTAAGCATCTTATTGATATACTTAGAAATGATGTTTCCTTATGTCCATAATAAGAGCAAACTTAAAATTAAAAGGATGAATATAAGATTTTGATGAATAGCCAATTAACCCTAGAAAGTAAGGAAAGATGTATTTCAGGAAAAGATGATGATTAAACATTGGATATGCCAAGTTAAGAATAATAAGATTCATTTTGAGGTTAAATGCATAACTTGTGAATTGATAACTTATATAAATATTTGAGGACATAAGAAATGAATGGATTAATAGCTGATAAAATGATTAAGTAATTTGGTGATATTTGGATTAGTTAGAATCCGTTGAGATTTCCTAGAACCTAAGTTAACTGATATAGGAGGATTGAATATATAATCTCATTTAGAATAATTCTCCTAGTAATCCTTGCTTTGTGGATATATTTTTACTATTAGATTTGGAGATTGAGTAACTGGATAATTGAATTGAAATGATATTAAGAATCTAATATAATGGCTTTCGAGGATAATAGTGTTTATGCAGAAACAAGGAAAAGATCATGGTACCATATAAGAAGTTGTACCAAGATAAAGAATAGGAAATAGAAGTTCAACGAATTATGGTAGTCTTAAAAGATGTTTGATATTGAGATATAGAAGGAAAATATTATTTCCTGACACCCACTTTGACTCACAAAGAGGATAGTGATAATTTGAGGTATGAATTAATAATCATTTAAGTATTAGGGGTAATTACCTTTTTCCCCCATGAACTACCAAAAAATGCGCAATGCCCCCATGAACTACCAACTCGACCAAAATAGAGCATTCAACTACCAAAGACAACCATTTTCCCCCCTTCCGTCAGTCAAAGGGGTTAAAACAAACGGTCAACGGGTCATGTGCCGTTTTATATGGGGCATGTTGGAAGATGATGGTAGTTCATGGGGGGAAAAGAGGAAGATGGTAGTAGTTCATAGGGTGAAAAGAGGAAGAAAATGAGGGTAAAACGGTGTGTGACTGACGGAAGGGGGGAAAATGGTTATCTTTGGTAGTTGAATGCTCTATTTTGGTCGAGTTGGTAGTTCATGGGGGCATCGTGCATTTTTTGGTAGTTCATGGGGGGAAAAGGTAATTACCCCTAAGTATTATGATTTATATTCTTATGACTCGATAAGGATAATAATTTATGTGGCTTATAATTTATGAGGTTTGATAAGGACAATGATTTATGCCACTTAGGAAGAGTAATTTTATCAGTAGATTTTAAGGTTGTTTAGATAATGAATTCCCTAAGTCAAGTTTGGAATTAAGGAGATACCGATATTTAAGAATTTTCTATTAAGGTATAGATGGATATCTGTGGCATAGCGATTAAGGTTGATTTGTCTTAAGTCATAATCAGATTAAGTGAGAAGATAAGTTTCGTAATTATGATTGGCATTTGATTGATTATCTCTTACCACTAACATTTGTTTGATTGATTGCTTTTCACTGTGACTAATTATACTTCGCTGCAATCAAATGGCAATGACAAAGAGAACAATGACAGAAACCCATGCGTCTTGACAAGCCGCGCCTTTATATCGCATACCATTAAATATAGCAAGATCGCAACATCACAGTAATCAATATCACTGTATATTCAAACAAACCAATATCACCGCATAATCAAACAAACCAATATCACCACATAATCAAACAAACCACAGTCAGTAAGTATTCTGGTAATACTCACTTACACATATACCTAAACCTAAACAATTGCATATCATTAAATAAACTTATATATCACTACATTAAAGAACTCAGTATCATGTTCAGTGAGTGGAATACTCACAGTTATTTCCCACCTTGGAAAGTGTTCACAAATAAATATTTACTGCAATAATTTAATACAAACAATAGTGAATTAATATAACTTACTAACAATGCATTTTAACATTATTATCATTTTTGACTTTCTAAACTTTAACATAATTTCCTATTTATCACTTTTGATTTCTAAATAATATAATGTCGTTTTGGAGTTGTTAACGAGCTAACCTAACAAATAGAATCTCTTCTCTAGGTAGTTTGTAGTGGGCATTTCTATCTGATCGAGTTGCTAGTAGGAAGCTAGACTATTGAACAAACAGAAGATAAGTGCAGCGGATGATATGCAACAGACAATCTTCTTCTTTCTTTTTATCTAACATCGTCCGGTAGTTCCCTTTATTATGTTTCTAAGAAGGTAGGACAACTAAGAACGAATTAGCTCTTTCAAGCTCCATTGTGGGCATTATAACAACATTTATTATTAAATTACCAAAGTACCCTTTTACATTGAAATGGTTATTTACATATTATTAACATAATATCCTTTATAAAATAGACATAATAGTTCCATTAATATAATATTTAAAGCGGGTACTGTTTAAGTTATTTTAACTAAAACAGTGAGATACCAAAATAGTTTTAAACCACGTATGGCTTATTTTTATATCAAATGAACTTAATAACATCATTAATATAATTATTGAGTTTTATATTCTAAAAACAAGTGAATAGAATATTAATATAAAATAACCTAATTTTAATTTTTATAAAATCTGACAGAATAACGGCATTAGTATTAACAATGCCTAAAATACTTCTAAAATATTTGGGCGGCGCAACAGCATTTTTATAAAATATCTCATTTTTACTCAGGCATCACAACGGCGTGCTTTATATTTTATTTGCACTACTTGAGAAGCCTTGTTTAAAAACACAACTTAAAAAGTTAGATAACTTAACTAATAACTCATAAAATCACAAATATTAAAACAACACTTTATTTAAAAACTAAATATCCTTTTCCTTTCCTTATATTTTTCTTTACCTATTTATTTTCTTTTTCTTTTATTTCTTTTTATATTTTCTTCTTCTTCATTTTCTTTTCTTTCTTATCTTTCCTCCTCTGTAGGTAGAGCCCGAGAGAGTGACAGAGAGATGGAGAGGGAGAGAAAGAGAGCTCGGGAGAGAGAGAGAGAGAGAGAGAGAGAGAGAGAGAGAGCTTCTTCTATTTCTTCTTTCTTCTTGCTTTACCTTTTGTTGTTGCCATTGGACCCAAACCAAGGGGGATAAAGAGAGACAGAGAGAAGAGAGAAGGAAAAGAAACCGAGAGAGATAGAGAGCTTGAGAGATTTATTCCTTCTTTTTGCTATAATTTCTCTAACAACAGCATCAGGTTGCTTTCTAGAGAAATCCACAGAAGAAGAAGAATGATTGTTCACCATTTGCTACAAAAATTAGAAGAAAACAGAGAGACAGAGAAGAGAAACCGAGAGAGAAAATGGAGAAAATGAAGAAGAGAGTGATGCGTTGAACGTGAGGAGTGGGTTGCTGTTTTATTGGAGTTTGGATGGCTAGGATGAGCCTAAAATGATCGAATCTAATGGTTGGGGACGAACTGGGATGATATTTTGATAAAGTTATCAAAATACAGATGTTCAGGACTTTGCTGAAGAAGGTCAATCAATTGACTTATTATGTTGATCGATCGACATGAACAGTAGGTCGATGGATTGATAGTTTTGGTGGATTGATCGACATGAACAGTAAGTAGATCGATTGACAGTTTTGGTGGATCGATCGACACACTATTCACTCGAATTTCCTTTTATTTTTAAGCTTATTAAATCACTTAATAATTTATACCTATAAATATACCTCTAATAAATACTTAATCTCTTAAATATTTATATCTAAATTGATTAATATTTATATTAAAATTGATGAATATATTTAATAAATATTCATATTTATTTTATTTCTATTTCTAGGTCTTAAATTATATTTTAAAATATGGGGTGTTACACTTAAAATGCTTCAATGATTCATGATTGGTGTGGATCACAAACTCATTAGGCCAAAGGTAGTGTTGCCACGTCTCTAGAGCGTGAACAAGAGCATAAAATTCTGTCATAAGTGGGGTAATTCAGGGCCGTCCCACTTAGCTTCTCACTGAAGAAGGTTATGAGCCACTTATCCTGCATCAAAATGGCTCCAATTCCTATTCTTGAGGCATCACATTCAATCTCAAAAGTTTTGTTAAAGTTAGGTAAGCTAACACAGGTGTAGAACATAACCTTTCTTTAATAGTAGCAAATGCATTCGCTTGATCACTCCCCTAATGAAATCCAACATTCTTTTTAATTATTTCAGTGAGTGGTAAAACAATGGTGCTAAAATCCTTAACAAAACGCCTATAAAAGATAGCTAAACCATGAAAGCTTCTTACCTCATTGATGCCTTTAGGCATTGGCCACTCTTTGGTAGCCTTGACTTTCTCTTCATCCATCTCAATACCTTTTGTACTAACAATATAACCAAGAAAAACAACCTTTTCCATACAAAAGTTACATTTCTTAAAATTAGCATACAACTTTTCACATCTCAACATATCTAACATACATCTCAAATGCTCAATATGTTCATCTAAGTTCTTGTTGTACACTAGGATATCATCAAAGTACACAATTACAAATTTGCCTATGAATGCACGCAATGCATGGTTCATTAATCTCATGAAAGTATTAGGTGCATTTGTAAGTCCAAATGGCATAACCAACTATTCAAAAAGTACATATTTAGTCTTAAAAGCAGTTTTCCATTCATCTCCCTCTTTCATTCTAATTTGATGGTATCCACTTTTTAGATCTATTTTACTAAAAATACAAGAGCCATGCAATTCATCAAGCATATCATCTAATCTAGGAATGGGATGATGATACTTTACCGTGATATTGTTGACCGCTCTGCAATCAACGCACATCCTCTAAGTCCCATCCTTCTTCGGCACTAGTAGCACTGGTGGGCTCATGCTCTCTCTCACGTATCCCTTGCTCAACAAATCTTCAACTTGCCTTTGAAGCTCCTTGGTCTCCTCCGGATTACTCCTATAGGCTGGTGGGTTTGGAATAACGACTCTAGGTACGAAATCAATTTGATGCTCAATGCCTCTAATGGGCGGCAACCCACTCAGCATCTCCTCCGAAAATATATCCTCAAACTTCGGCAACAAAGAAATAGCCAAACTAGGAAGAGATCGGTTAGTTTCATCAAGATTAAGATAAGATTCTTTGTAAACAAGAAAAATCATAGGCTAATCTGCTAAGAAGGCCCTCTTAACCTTACTCTCCTTTGCATAAAAACTCATCTTTGTCTTTCTTTTTGTCTATACAGGTTCTCTTTCTTTTTTCTATCGTGGCTCCACTCTCTATTCTTTATTCTCAACCAACTCTCTATTTTCTTTTTCACTCTCTCTTTTCTTGAGGTTTCGACCTCACCCTCATTTTTCTTTTCTCTCATTTTTCTTTCTTGTGTTTCGGCCTCATCCTTTCCTTTTTGTTCAATCTCACTTTTCAGCTTTAGTTGGTCCTCAAATACCTGTTTTGGGGTTAAAGGGGCATGCTTGATTGTTTTTTCATCCTTTACAAAGCTGTACCTATTCCTAAACCCGTCATGAATCACTCTCCTATCATACTGTCACGGCCACCCTAACTAAATATGGCCAGCATGCATAGGAACTACATCACAAAGCACCTCATCACTATGCCTCCCAATGGTAACAGCCACCAAAACCTGCTCATTGATCTTGACCTACCCACATTCATTCAACCACTGCAACTTATAAGGTCTAGGATGCTTCGGAAAAGGTAAGCTCAACTTCTTAACTAGGGTGGTACTAGCTACATTGTTGCAACTCCCCCTGTCTATAATCATACTACACACCTTGTTGTTTACATAACATCTAGTTTGAAATATGTTCTCTCTTTGCTGCTCCATATGAATTAGTAAGGACGTAGGGGTGTGACTTTGTAGGAATATATGTGTGTGGATTTGAATATGTGTGTGTAAACTTGTGTGTGTGTGTGTGTGATGTGGTCTTTTGTTTACCAAAATATATCAATAATAAATAACCATTCTCAATAGGACGAATCCTTGTAGGATAAGGCTATAGAGAGGGTGTCGAACCTCAAGGACTGCGTATGTGTTGTTATCAAGCTTTTTGAGATTAAAAATAACTTAATTTAAAATATGTTTGATTTTATTTTATTTTTTAAAAATAAATACATAAAAGTAAAAGACATAAATTTAAAGATAGTAGGGATGAGAGAAAGAATAGGGGATTGATTTCACCACTCACCGCATAACAATGATCAATAATAAATTAACAAGGAAAATTCATACTACGTATGATAAAGGGCTCGTTTCACTCGTGTAGTCAAGAAATTACCTCTAAAGAATAAGTATAATCCATCTTCGGTTGACACAGACCGTCCACCTAACCACTAAGATGCGGTATGGCCCGTCTTCCCTAGGCATGGACTAGCTACGTCTTTAATAGGATATACACACAATCAATGGAATAGTATAACCCATCTTCGGTTGGCACAGACTGTCTACCTAAATTATACTAAACTAGGGTGTAATACAATCTGTCTTCCCTAGGCATGGTCTATCTAATCCTCTTGATCATATATCAATTAAAACCGTTGTATAACAATCATTCACATAATCAAAGAAAATATGAAGGATTGAGTTCAATCAATATAAAAGACTTTCTAAGACAAGATAAGAAATTCATAATGATTGAATATAAACATTAAAATCAATTCTCACAGTTATACAATCATCATGCATAGAGAAAATCCCAAACTAAAATACAATTAAACCATTGTTACTTGGAAAGGGCTACATCAACACCCTATTAGGAATTTAGCCGCTCATCGTAGTGCTGGAATGGCCTCCTGCCATGTTCTTCTCCTCTTCAACTTGTCAGGCCTCCGAGAAGAATTTTCTATCTAAATCTAAGCACAAGCCCAAGCACCAATCACACCTTCTCTTGAAGTTTAGGGGTCTATTTATAGGGAGCACACAAGTCCTAGAAGCCCTTGGAATTCTAGAAATATCGTTTCTTGAGTCTTCTTGTCCAAGTAGGAAATTGAAACTTCAATTCAAGTAGGAAAAGGATTCCAAATTCGGCAAGAATTGCGAGGCAATTTTAGCATAGTAAACTTTCGAATTAAAGAAAAGTTATTTCTGACATATTTGTTGAATATTTTATTAGCTTTCCAACGCCATCAATTTCATTGCAATCCGATATCTGAAGCAAATGTTATGATCCAAACACTGAGACATATGCAGAATCCAAATTTGAATCCAATCCGATTTTGACTCTTAGTGGAGAAATTTCGATTTAATCCTTCATTTGATTTGATTAAACTTAACCACATCATATAGATATTCTATTATGATTGGTTAAACTTAAACATATCTTTTAGGTCTTCTCAAAGTGTGTTTTAAGCCCAAAATTAATGGAATTAATTGCATCTTTATTTAAAACCTGAAAACATTAAAACAACACAAAATCAAACAAATAATAATGCTAAGGAATTAACATATGCAAGTTAAGGGGATTGAATGTGCAACATTCAGCGCTTATCAGTGTGTTTATTACATGATGTAGGTGTGTTGTGTTGGGTAAAATATGTGAGTGCATAGTGTACGTGTGTGGGTGATTTCAAAGGAAATAAAATGAATGTGTGTAAGTTATATGTAAATATATATATATTAATTGGGACTATTGATTAATAAAAGAAGATATTTGATTAATAGTAGTTTCATCACTCAATAATTTAAAAGGGCGTTCGATATCATAATTAAGAGAACCAAATACCAATACCGTTACGTCATCCAATTTATAAATGGAAGTATTACAATGATTGTTATAATAATTTCTTGAGAATAAATATAGTGATAATAATAATTGTTTTGTAGTACCTTTAATTAATCTATTATTATTGCATGATTATGATTATGCAGTTTCTGAACGTAACCCTTGGAGCAGAATTAGTAAGTATCTCTATACTTACTAAGGACAAAACTGGTTGACTTTTCCTATAATATATGTTTACTGCTTTATTTACTTGTTTGCGCATGTGGCTTTGCATTTTTTTATTATTTTTAATAATTTGTCTAATAACAAGTTGTTGGATCTAGATCCATAGTGGGTACATGAGGCTTCACATGAGTTCTTAGGTTCTCAGTGAACGAGGAGGTACCTGAAAAGAGAATAATAAATACAAAAACTGGTGTACCTAGGTCACCAGGGAAAAAAGAGGTTTCCAGGAGCCTAGGCTCCCAAAGAAAATAATTAAAAGTTAAAGGGGAGGAAGTTCAGTCTTCAAATAAGACGTTAACCGTGCCAAGGCCAACAGGGGAGTGGAAAAAGGGAAATACCTAAAACTCTACACTTAAAACTGTCATTGCTTTATGATTACGTTTATGTTCATTTTATGTCTATGATTCGCGATCATAGATTATATTTTGCATATACATGTGATTATAAGGCCATTGCATTATGTTGCATTTATTAAATAAACCAGCACTCATTATATTATTGGAAATAGTGGACTCACTTTAGTATTTTATGTTGTTGTTTTCTTCCTGTATTGTGTGATAATTCAGGTTATGAAGAAGAAGAATATCAGGACTATCCAGACTCTTAGATGGTTCATGATACTAGTTTTTGTAAGGCTAGACTGCCTTCTTTTTGGAACTACCCTGTTGTAGTTCATTAACCTAGTTCAAGACAATATTCATAATTCTGTAGTCATGTAGATATTTTGGCCTGTATGACTATCTTGCCCTGTGAGGCATGACTACTACTGCTTTGTATAATTATACTGATAGGTTTACTATATCTATTTTGAGGTATTTCAGTAGAAGCTCTGAAGTGTCATTTAATTCCCAAGTCTGTATTATATTTATATATAATCCGTTGCCAATATTTAACTCTGATAAGTTAGTAATATCACGTGAAAATTCAAAAAATTCCCTTACCCTTTTTGTAAAAGAGAGGTGTTACAGTTTGGTATTAGAGTGGTTGCTCTGAGGACCTTAGACTTGACCTTAGTATAGGATCTAGACACACAGAACTATAGGAATATAAAAGTATTTTTGTTTGTATATATATATGCTAGGCACTAAGTAGAATCCCATATGTTAGAGTAAGAGTAAAATCTTTTAACATACTTCATTAGATAGATGCATATGTGCACTTAAATTCTATAATTATCGTTTACTTGAGTGTTATAAATTGTTTACAGCATTCTTTGTTTATTAATGTTGATGAAATCTTTAGCAATGACTGATTATTAAATGATTAGTTTGTTAGATTGGTTTTAAATATTATATCGTCATTTAAGGAAAATGATTTTGTTCTACAAAATGTGGAATAACTGTTACTTTAACCACAAAATCATGCCTCCTAGACGCCGTCCTCTCTGTGACTTTAACCATGTCCCTCGTCCCGAAGAAAACGGTGAGGAAGAATTGCCATTGCCACCTCCACCTCCACCGCCACCATACATTGAGGGCATACACCTAGCTTTAATACAATTTATAGCTGACACCACTAGGCATCTTGCCGAAGCAATATCACGAATTCCACAACCTAATGAACGAACCGAACCTGTAGGTTGTTCGTTGCGTGATTTTGCTAGTTACCGTTTTTGAACTTTTGAAGGAACGGAAGGGCCGAATGCTGCGGAAGCATGGCTCACTGACATAGATGTGTTGTACACCACTCTCGGCTGTACAGACGAGCAGAAAGTTCAGTACCTCACACTGTAGCTGACAGGTGAAGCTAGGAGATGGTGGAATGCGAGGAAGGTGCTACTTGGGGAAGGAACACTGATCACTTAGGAGATGTTCAAGGTGGAGTACAATCGGCGCTTTTTCCCTAGATCCCAAAGGCAACTGCGGGCAATAGAATTCCAGAACCTTGTTCAGGGTGACGTGACTGTAGAACAATATTCCGCTAGATTTATGGAGTTAGCTCGGTTCCCAAGCAATCTCATCCCTGATGAAGAAACGAAGGCAGAACGATTTGAGAATGGCCTCAACCCTCGCATTACGGAGAGGGTAATCTGTTTGGAAATAAAGAACTATGCAAAATTGGTGGAAGTTGCAACACTGGCTGAAAGAGGAATACGAGAATCAAAAGCGGCATATGAGTTGAAGAAACATTTGAAGCAGCAGATGACATGCCCAGTCAAGAGGCAGGCTGTTGGAAGTGGTTCTAAACCCACCATGAGTAAGAACTTCCAGCCAAAAATCAAGAATCAGAAAGCTGCTTGCAGTAAATGCTCAAGAATTCACGAAGGAGATTGTAGGCAAGGAACATCCACTTGCTATAGATGTGGAAAGCCTGGACATTTCCTGAAGGACTGTCCTATGAATGCTGAAGGATCGAAATCACAAGGAAGTGGAACTTAGGCAAGGGTATATTCTCTTGTGCCCGGAGGAGAAGAAGAAGAAGAAGGAGACGAAGGTGATGAAGAGGCGGATGTAGTAACAGGTACCATCCCTCTATACGGTAAATTAGCAAGTACTCTTTTTGATTCGGGTGCAACGCATTCCTTCATATCATCTACATATGTTAAATTATGTAGCATGACCACTCAATCCTTGAATCAAAACATAACTGTATCAACACCTGCTGGAGATGTAGTTACATGTAGAAAATTTATTGAGAATTGCCCTATCATTATAGGAGATAGAGTCCTACCGGTAAACCTAGCAGTGTTTCAAATGTTAGGTTTTGATATTATTTTAGGAATGGACTGGTTGTGAAAGAACTATGCTAATATTGATTGTAGAAAGAAAGAAGTTATTTTTCGCTCACCAAGTGAGGAAGAATTCAAATATTGTGGATCTCGAGTATGAGCCACTCCACCTCTTCTTTCTATGATTCAAGTGAGACGTAGCATTAGATCTAGTGCGCAAGCATTTCTAGCTTATATCAAGGCTGAACCCGAGGGAGAACGTAAGCTAGAAGATATACCGGTAGTACGTGATTATCCAGATGTTTTCGCCGAGGTCACAACTGGATTGCTGCCTGATAGGGAGATCGAGTTCACTATTGATCTAATGCCAGGAACTCAACCCATTCACAAAGCACCATACCGCATGGTGCCCTCTGAATTGAAGGAGCTGAAAAAGCAACTCGAAGACTTGGTAGACCGGGGATTTATTCGCCCTAGCGTCTTGCCATGGGGAGCGCATGTTTTGTTTGTAAAGAAGAAGGACGGATCTTTGCGTATGTGCATTGATTATCGTGAACTCAACCAGGTGACGATCAAGAACAAGTATCCTTTGCCAAGGATTGACGATCTCTTTGACCAACTAAAGGAAGCTACGGTTTTCTCCAAGATCAACCTTCGATCGGGTTATCACCAGCTCAAGGTAAAGGAATAAGACATACCAAAAACGGCGATACGCACGTGCTATGGTCATTGTGAATTCCTAGTCATGCCATTTGGAGTGACTAACGCACCTTCGGTGTTCATGGATTTAATGAATCGGGTGTTTCACAAGTACCTTGATCAGTTCGTAGTGGTATTTATAGATGACATCTTGGTTTATTCCGCCACTCACGAAGATCACGAAGAACATCTGAAGACGGTGCTGAGCATCTTGAGAGAAAAGAAGCTTTCTGCCAAACTCAAGAAGTGTGAGTTCTGGCTGAAAGAAGTCTCTTTCTTAGGTCACGTAATCTCAGAAGCCGGAGTAGCAGTTGACCCAAGAAAGATTGAAGCAGTAATGAATTGGGAGCGACCATCGAATGTGAATGAGGTTCGGAGTTTCCTAGGGCTTGTAAGATACTACCGAAGATTTGTTGAAGGTTTTTCCAAGCTTTCAGGCCTTTTAACCGCTTTGACAAAGAAGAATGCTCATTTCATCTGGAGTGATGAATGCGAAGAATGTTTTCAAGAATTAAAGCAGAGACTAGTATCTGCACCTGTCCTAACCTTGCCCAAGGAGTTGGAGAAATTCGTTATCTTTAGTGATGCGTCCCTTCAAGGTCTAGGTTGCGTGCTTATGCAGCAAGACAAGGTGATCGCTTACGCGTCAAGACAACTGAAGGACCACGAGAAAAACTATCCTGTGCATGATTTGGAACTGGCAGCCATTGTTTATGCTTTGAAGATTTGGAGACATTATTTATTTCAAGAAACAGTTGAAATCTACACTGACCACAAGAGTCTCAAGTATATCTTCACGCAAAAGGAGTTAAATATGAGGCAACGAAGGAGGCTGGAGTTAATCAAAGATTACGATTGCCGTATCATGTACCATTTTGGAAAGGCGAACGTTGTAGCAGATGCGTTAAGCAGGAAGTCATGCGGTAAAGTTTTGAATTCCATCATCACCACAGACCAACTTGCACGACGTATAAAGATGATCCAGTTGAATGTTGTAGAAGAACAAACAGCTTTGGCGACTCTAATTATTCAACCATTAACTTCTGAGAGGGTCAAATTGGCCCAGGAAAAGGATCTTGAGTTGCAAGAGTTGATAGAGAAGGCCGAACGCAACGATGCTTCTGGATTTCGTTTCACGGACGACGGTTTATTGAAAATGGGAGATGCCAGGATTGTCATACCTGATGATGTGGAGCTGAAAAGAGATCTTCTAAATGAAGCTCACAAAACACGATATATGATTCATCCGGGAAGCACTAAGATGTTTGAAGAAGAAATTCTGGTGGCATGGCATGAAGCGAGACGTTGCTGAATACGTGACTCAATGTCATGTTTGTTAGCAAGTGAAGGCGGAACATCAAAGACCTGCAAGACCTCTTCAACCTTTAAGCATTCCTGAGTGGAAGTGGGATCAGATTGCTATGGACTTTGTGGTAGGTTTGCCAAAGGCACCCGGTGGCCAAGATTCTGTTTGGTTGTGATTGACAGACTTACCAAAAACGCTCATTTCATTCCATTTCACATCACTGACTCTGTGCCCAAGCTAGCCGAAATGTACAATAGAGACATAGTCAGGTTACGTGGAGTGCCTGTCTCTATCGTATTTGACAAAGATTCCCGTTTTACTTCTAGATTCTGGAAATGCTTACAAGACGCATTGGGAACTAAGTTGAACATTAGCACTGCCTATCATCCCCAAACCGATGGACAATCAGAGAGAACTATCTAGATTTTGGAGGATATGTTGAGGTTATGCGTGCTTGACTTTAAAGGTAAGTGGATTAAATATTTACCTTTAGTCGAATTTGCCTACACCAATAGTTTTCAGGCAACTATTGGAATGATACCATATGAAGCGCTGTATGGACGGAAATGTAGATCCCCACTATATTGGGATGAAGTGGGTGAAAAATACCTCATCGGGCTGGAAATGATACAAGACATGAAGGACAAGATCTCTATTATTCGGAGAAGGATGTTGACAGCACAAAGCCGACAAAAGAGCTACGCAGACAAACACCACCGTCAATTGGAATTCAATGTAGGTGACCTTTTGTATCTAAAGGTCTCGCCGATGAAAGGAGTAATGCGGTTTGGCAAGAAAGGGAAGCTAAGCCCAAGATTTGTGGGTCCCTTTGAAGTTAAAGAAGTGGTTGGCCCCGTAGCCTACAAAGTGGAACTACCGCCAGCTTTATCTGATATTCATAACGTCTTCCATGTATCAACCTTGAGAAAGCATGTTCACGACCCGCGCTATATCATAGACTTTGAACCCCTTCAAGTACAAGGCGATCTCAAGTACGAAGAATTGCCAGTTCAAATTCTTGATCGAAAGGAGCAACAATTAAGGACCAAAACTATTCCTTTAGTTAAAATCCTCTGGCGAAACCATGATGTTGAGGAAGCGTCTTGGGAACATGAACATGAAATGAGGAACAAATATCCACATTTGTTTTGAGGTTTGAAAACTCTTTGCAGTATTTGATTGAAAGACTTGCTATGTTTTTAAATGTCATACATTTGTGTTATATATTTGTTAGTCTTGGTTTTCAGGCATGGACCCTCAAGGGAATCCTATGCCACCTAGTTTTCCATTAGTACCTCCTGCACCGGTTGATGTTCCTGAGGATCCACCGGCACCTGCTGATATTCCGTTGGAGTAGCCTGTTGCCCCAGATCTGTTTATGATAGGACCCATACCTTTGGGTGTGTTTGACCCAGTAGGAGAGTTCATGTTATTACAACAGACTTATTTTAATAACTAGGCTCTTAATAAAGTGATACTTGATAGGATGGCCCAGATACATCATGATATGGGATGGGATATTCCGATGGAAAACTTTGCCCCTGAAGACGAAGATCAGCCAGAGGGAGATGCTTCTATTGACCTAGCAAAGGAGATTCATGCGGCACCACCCATGGATATCTTCATTGATGATGAAGATGACTAGGTAACAAGAAAGAAATTATTATTTCTTGACTGTTATTAGATTGCATCATGATTTTTAGAATTGCAAATTTCGAGGACGAAATTTTTGTAAGAAGGGTGGGATGTAAAACCCGGAAAAATACTACGCTTAGGATATTAATATATGAATAAAAATATGTGCATATGCATGCATAAGTATAAAGCTTAATCATTATTGTTGCTAGTTTAAATAGAATTGTTTATAAGTAGAAAATCAGATTATTAAAGAAACTACTAACCAAAGTCGATCGAGCAACCCTACAGTCAATCGAGCAACTTTGGGAGCGAATTCGATCGATCGAATGTTAAATCGATCGAGCGACATAATTTTAGCTAGAAAATGGAATCGATCGAGCAATTCTGGGCCAAATTAGATCGAGCGACCGATTAGTCGATCGAGCGACTTTATCTAGTGCGATGCAATTACGTGTAAGCAGCAATGAGTGATTTTCAATCCTTGATTCTTGGACCCACACCGTGTTCTCAGTTCCAGACGACCATATCCTCTTCTAGTTAGTCTAGTTAGCTCAAATTAGTTCAAAACGAACTTCATCTATATAGATATCAAGTAATTATTACCTAAAGATATGAAAATCCTATTCTAGAAGATATGAGAGATTTGGGTTGCGGATTTGGAGGATTATTTGGCTCAAATACGGCCATTGGAGTGTCTTCTTGCTGGCTCAATCTCAGCCATTCAAGATTACTATATATAGCATGCATGGGTGATTGAATTTCAGCAACTCTCTCCCTATATCTCTCACGTAACATGTTGTTCCCCTTTTCTGTTAGTGCATAAACTTTAAACTTAGAAATCTCCTTGCTTCACCATATTTTCAAGCACCTTGTAAGCGAAAACTAAGCCTTAACTACCCCCATTCCATCACAAAATCAGTAGGGAACTTAGAACAGAAACTGTCTCTGTTTTGCATCCAAAACAGAGCAGGAATTAGTGGGAATTCTTTTCTGGACAACAAACTTTCTCCTTTCATTTGGGTCATTTTCAAGCAAGCATTAGAAGAGAGGCTCTTGGCTGATTTTTGAGCAACAATCTGTAAGTGTAAAGCTTGTAAATGAATGTGTGTTGAGGTTTTGATATATGAATTAGTAAGGACGGGGGGGTGTGACTTTGTAGGAATATATGTGTGTGGATTTGAATATATGTGTGTGTAAACTTGTGTGTGTGTGTGTGTGTTTATTACATGATGTAGGTGTGTTGTGTTGGGTAAAATATGTGAGTGCATAGTGTACGTGTGTGGGTGATTTCAAAGGAAATAAAATGAATGTCTGTAAGTTATATGTAAATATATATATATTAATTGGGACTAATGATTAATAAAAGAAGATATTTGATTAATAGTAGTTTCATCACTCAATAATTTAAAAGGGCGTTCGATATCATAATTAAGAGAACCAAATACCAATACTGTTACGTCATCTAATTTATAAATTGAAGTTTTAGAATGATTGTTATAATAATTTCTTGAGAATAAATATAGTGATAATAATAATTGTTTTGTAGTGCCTTTAATTAATCTATTATTATTGCATGATTATGATTATGCAGTTTCTGAATTTAACCCTTGGAGCAGAATTAGTAAATATCTCTATACTTACTGAGGACAAAGCTGGTTGACTTTTCCTATAATATATGTTTATTGCTTTATTTACTTGTTTGCGCATGCGACTTTGCATGTTTTATTATTTTTAATAATCTGTCTAATAACAAGCTGCTGGATCTAGATCCACAATGGGTACATGAGGCTTCACATGAGTTCTTAGGTTCTTAGTGAATGAGGAGGTACTTGAAAAGAGAATAATAAATACAAAAACTGGTGTACCTAGGTCATAAGGGAAACCAAGGTTTCCAGGAGCCTAGGCTCCCAAAGAAAATAATTAAAAGTTAAAGGGGAGGAAGCCCAGGCTTCAAATAAGACGTTAACCGTGCCAATGCCAACATGGGAGTGGAAAAAGGGAAATACCTAAAACTCTACACTTAAAATTGTCATTGCTTTATGATTACGTTTATGTTCATTTTATGTCTATGATTCGCGATCATAGATTATATTTTGCATATGCATGTGATTATAAGGCCATTGCATTATGTTGCATTTATTAAATAAACCAGCAATCATTATATTATTGGAAACAGTGGACTCACTTTAGTATTTTATGTTGTTGTTTTCTACTTGTATTGTGTGATAATTCGGGTTATGAAGAAGAAGAATATCAGGACTATCCAGACTCTTAGATGGTTCCTGATACTAGTTTTTGTAAGGCTAGACTGCCTTCTTTTTCGAACTACCCTGTTGTAGTTCATTAACCTAGTTCAAGACAATATTCATAATTCTGTAGTCATGTAGATATTTTGGCCTGTATGACTATCTTGCCCTGTGAGGCATGACTACTACTGCTTTGTATAATTATACTGATAGGTTTACTATATCTATTTTGAGGTATTTCAGTAGAAGCTCTGAAGTGTCATTTAATTCCCAAGTTTGTATTATATTTATATATAATCCGTTGCCAATATTTAACTCTGATAAGTTAGTAATGTCACGTGAAAATTCAAAAAATTTCCCTTATGCTTTTTGTAAAAGCGGGGCGTTACAAACTGCCTCTCCACCTTCATAGCCATGTGCACCATGTCTTCTACCTCCACACAACACTGAAACTCAATTACATTGGCTATGTCCCTATTCAAACCACTTAAAAATCTAGCCATTGTGGCCTTCCGATCCTCCTCTACTTTAGCTCGAATCATAGCCACCTCCATCTGATGAGAATCAACATGCACCATTAAAGGATCCATTGCATCTTCCAGTTAGCCTATTACTAGAGTAAGATCCAAGAAGATCAAAGAAGCACTTAATGGCTAATTCAAGAGGTTTAGGGTGATTCTAAACAGGGCATTCGAAACTTGGCCCAAAGGAAGATGAAGGCGTAATAAATTTAATCCATGCTATTGATGGGGCTGATCTTGCTTAATTGAGCGTGGAATTAGAAGGAGAAGGTGGCTGATTACTTTCTAATTTCAGACCAATTAATTGGCTAATTGACTTGCCTATTTCATACCAATTAATTGGCTGATTGACTTGTCAATTCTATACTAATTAATTAGCTGATTGACATGCCTATTATTAGTACTAAATTTTAGGCTCCTATGTTTTTAGTCATTTTTTTATATATATATTTTCTTATTTTTGAAATATGTTAGTTTCCTTTTCCTTATAGTGGGCGTGTAGGGCTGAAAAAGTTATAAATAGCCTGCACTCATTGTAATGAAGTATCATTGAATCAAAAATGTAAGGTTTGTTTTCTTCTATTGGTTCTTCAGAGAATTTGTGAACTTATCAAGGATTCTTCCTTGTGGCGTTCAAATTTTATACCTTCGGTTCATGATTCAATTATAATCATTGGGTCAGGGTTTGTTACTTTATACCTTCGGTTCGTGATTTAATTATAATCATTGGGTCGGAGTTTGTTACTTTAAACTTTCGGCTTGCGTTTCATTTATAAACGTTGGGTTGGAGTTTTCTATCAAAAATCTGAATTTTAGCTTTCTTGGGCAAATATTCCAATATTGTTTGTTGGGTCTCAAAGTAATTAGCCACCTTCTCCTTCTAATTCCACTCCCAATTAATAAAGATTAGCCCCATCAATAGCTTGGATTAAATTTATTAAGCATTCGTCTTCCTTTGGGCCAAGCTTCGAATGCCCCGTTCAGAATCACCCCAAATATCTTGAATCAGCCCATTAAGTGCTTCTTTGACCTTTTTGGATCTTGATTTAACAATAGGCCCAACTGGAACATGCAATGGATCCTTTAATGGTGTATGTTGATTCTCATCACCATCTCCTTATGGTAATCCTCTACACTCCTAGACCCTAGTGTAAGGTTTTGTAATTTTTGGTAGAAGTCTCTATAGTAATGGCTAGGTACAACTCTTCGCCTCATGAGAGCTTTCAACTCACCCCATGTTTCTACAGGTCTCTCAGGATTCTTCCTCCTATTGGTCACTAATTGATCCCACCAAATAATTGCATAATCAGTGAACTCAATTACCACCAGCTTCACCTTCTTCTCCTTTGAATAATTGTGACAATAAAAAATAAACTCTATTTTCTTCTCCCACTTTAAATAGGCTTCAGGGTCATTCCTACCTTGGAAAGATAGTATTTTCATTTTGATGCTTTCAAGGTTCCTATCTACCCCAACTTGACCCCTTGGATTTCTCCTAGGTTCTCATCCAGGCCTACTTCCTCTAGGTCTACCAACTCTACCCATTCCAACTTTAGATGCTATGTCTTCCCCATCCTCATCATTTCCTTCATTCTCATACTCATTTTCAATGCTAGGCACACGTCTCTTCCTTTCTCGCTGTAATACCCCGTATTTTAAGATATTAAATAAAATATCTTAAAATATGATTTAAAGCCTAATAATAGGAATAACATACATATGAATATTTATGGAATAAATATTCATCTAAATAGGTATAAATATTTAAGAGAATAAATATTTATTAGAAATATATGTATAAGTGTATAGGAGTTAAAATGGATTAGAAATTAGATCGATCGATATTAGAATCGATCGAGCGATTGTTTAATGTCTTAAAAATCAATCATGCGATTAAGAAATCGAACTCTTATTAGAAGCCAAAATCGATCAATCGATCGAGCGATTTAGTTATATAGGTGCTGAAACAGATGAAAATTTGGCTAAGTATAATAGATCAATCGATTAATGCGATTGATCGATTTTTCTATAGTGTAAATTTATCCCCGAATGAGATCGATCGACTTACTGTTCAATGAGATCGATCGATTTTGTAAAAATGCGATCGTTCGATTTTCTGCAGAAACAGATTCATGCACCGAATCACCTGAGATACGGTTTTAAATACAAAATCTACCCAAATCTTTGTCCTAGCCGTTAGATGCAATCGTTTTGGAGCAATCTTGGCCGCCCATTTCAGTATAAATACAACCCACCACTCTCGTTCAATTCACACTTGAATTTCTCTCCTTTCCTCTCTCTCTTTCAGTTTCTCTTTCAATTTCTGCAAGTTTTTTTTCTCAAATTCTGTCTCTGTCTCTGTCTCTCTCTCTCTCTTTCTCGATCTGTCCAGCAGCAAGAGAGGTAGAAGAAGGAAGATCAGAGAAGCTCTTTTCTCTCCCGTGGGTAAGTCTCTCTTTCTCTTAAGCTCTTTCTCTCTCTTCTTCTCCATCTCTATTTCTCTATCTCTCTCTTGGCTCTACTGTGAAAGAAGAAGAAGAAAAATAAGAAGAGAAGAAGAAGAAGAGAAAAAGAATAAAAGAAAGAAGAAAATACAAGGAAAATGATATTTAGTGTTATTTTAATATTTTGGTGATTTTATAGTTTTTATTATTTTAAGTATCTAACGTTTTTAAGATGTATTTTAAACAGGGTATTTCAAGCGGAGTATTGAAATATAAAAATACGCCGTTATGATGCCCGAGTAAAAATATATTATTTTATAAAAGCGTCGTTACGCTGCCCAAATACTTTTAAGTATTTTAGGAGTTATTAATACTAATGCCGTTATGCTACCCGAATTTTATAAGAATAAAATAAGGTTATTATTTTATATATTGAGGTTATTCAGTCAGCTCTGATGTGTCATTGTTGAGAAAAAAAAATATATATTGCTGCCAATATTTAACTCTGATGATGTCGTAATGTCACGTGAAAATCGAAATTTTCACTTATGTATTTTTGTAAAAGGCAGGGCGTTACACTCGCCCACCTTGCAAATTTCTAATCACTACCTTTTGCTGATCCATCCTATCCTTCACCTCCCCCAACACCAAATTCAACCGTTCAAATTGTTGTTGCATGGCCCGCAATACAAAGAATAAATTATCAGCCTCCTCCTTATGTGTTGAGTCACACTTATGAGACATTTTCAATGCACTGTAAAACAAGAATGTTAGTGGTAAAACCTCACACACTCCCTTACATGTTTACGCTCAAATATTGTTACTCCACTCATGTTTTCACTCTTTTGGCCTTTCACCTCACTTGTTTTCCCTTTCAAGTTCTTTAAGAACAAGTTGAAATAAATCAAGACACAACCTTGTATTATTCCAACTAGGAATAGATTCAAGAAACAAGAAAGGAATAAAATGACATGGATCTCAAAGAATTTGTACGAGAAAAGAGCAATTAGGAAACAAGATACTAAAGATGATACATTCGACCCCTTTGAAGATAAAGATCAATAAACACCAAATCACTTCAATTTTCGAATTGCAAAGTATATCAAATAGCCATTTCCGAAATTTCTTTCTTTCTTTCTCTCTCTCTCTCTCTTTTTTTTTTTTTTTTTTATAATTTTTTTTATAACTATGCAACAACACAAAGGACAATCGAAAACGAAATGGAATTCAAATCTAGAAATTACAGATATGGAAATTAAAGGAAGGATTCAAATCTGGAAATTACAGTTCTAGAAATCAAAGCAAAGATTCAAATCTGGAAATTAAAGCAAAGATTCAAATTCAAAAATTACAAATCTACAAATTAAAGCAAAAATTCAAATATGGAAATTATAGATTTGGAAATCAGAGCTCAGTTGCAAATCAGGTCTAATTTATCCTTTTTAATTATTGCATCTGTTTTTTTGTCTTAGTTCTAGGGTTCTCTATTGTGATCTGCGATTCCTTCTTCATTCTTGTTAATTTTGTGTGTTTGAATTCAGATCTATGAATCCATTGAGCCTTACTCTTCCATAAAAGGTACATTTAGGGAAGAGGTTTGCTCAAGGCTTATAAAGCCCACAACCCAAGTATACCTTGGCAATGTGGGACTCTTGACACGCCCCCTCACGTGTGGCACTATTGTCCAAACACGTGTACAACGGGAGGGAAAGCCCAACATTGTCCAAGGCCTTGAAACTTTGATACCAATTGATGTGAACCTGTGGGATCGAACTCCCTTGAACCCACAGTCAAATTGAAACCTATCAAAGAAAACCAAGAATGAAGTCAAGAAGATCTAGACCCGTTGAAATCTTGTTTCAAGAACCTAGAATCAAGTCAAGATGATCTAGACTCATTGAAATCTTATTCCAAGAACCTAGATTCAGTGAGAACACCACAAAGGGTTTGCCTTTGATAAGTTCTTAGTTCAATCAAGAACAAGTAGAGAAAACTGAAAAGTCTTCTCTAAAGAAAAAATTTCATTCACATTCACATTCAACTTTTTTTTTTTTTTTGAAAATGTGGCTACAAGTCTTTTTAAACCCCTCCATGAAACCCTAGGGCTTACTAAGGCCTACATCAATTAAAAGACATGGGATGAACATCTTGAAGCCCAAAACATCCTAAACTACATACCTATAGCAAATGAAAGAAGTCAACTTAATGAAATAAATAGGCCCAAAATGCCTACAACCATAGAAACATAAAATAGGCCTACACGCCTATACTTAATGAAATAAAGAGTCTACACTAAATCACTAGGCTATGCCACCTCCCTCTGTAGCTTGTATCACATGGATTAAAGCTGGTTCTTCTTCTTTCAAGCCCATCTTGAATGTTGGGGTCTTGCTCGATAAATTTGCAAACTCGGCCCAAGTAGATTGCACCCATCATTGTATTGCTTCCTTGATCCTCTCAACTCTTGACTTTGTGATTGGCCCATCTGGAACTTGCAAGGGATCTTTAAGACTCGGTCCACCACGGTGCTCATTAACGGCCTATATTTGTTTGATAGAAATGGCTTGGATGAGTATCTGGGTACAAGCTTACCAGTCACTATATTGCAGATACATAGTTCTGCTATACGAGCAGATGTGTGACCAACGCAGGAATGAAATGGTTTACCGTGAATGGCTAGAGGAATATGGGCCATACATCCTAGATTACACGCCTCATTTTGGAATGCGTGAGGAAATGGCTCGTACTAGCCACCTATTGAAGATAACATCGAAGCCAAATTTGTTGGGGATCATGTACTAATCAAAGTATGCACAATGGAATACCGATCCTAGAAAAATTTTCTTTCGAGATAAACAAGGCTAGATTAATTAAACTAACATGTTCAGGGTACTTACAATCGGAATCAGCCTCTCCTAGGCTACTAGGGCCAGTTGACTTTGGTTGATTTGTTCCTTGCATGTTGAATGATGAAGAACGTGTTTGTTGTGCAAATACCCACCTAAATAATAGCTGAATAAATGTACTTTTTACTCGCAAGTGCACAAGATCAAAAAGATAGTATAGAAAGCAAGTACGATATTATTCCCACAAGGATTGGTAAACTGTTTTTAAAGAGAATTTCCTAAGATAGATATTTTGAATATAATTGCAATGGAATAAAGTAAACAACATAATTGAAAACAATAAATAAAATGGTAAGGCTCTGATATTCACCTCTAATCATACTCTTTTTACGAAATGATATGCATAATGCTTCAAATCATATTGTGATGCTTAATGTTTACTAGCCACAAGGGCATGGGTGTATACTCCTAAAGCTACTGATCTTCGTAAGCAACGAGTTAGGCATGGGTATATACTCTAACTCTTTTCTTTCTCGAAGAATTTAGCATGGGTGTATACAAAGTTGTTCTTCAAGAAAGAATAAAACTATGAAAATCGGCAAACACACTCAGGTTGGAACATGGTATTTATTCCAGTTGTAACGCCCCAACTTTTATAAAAAGGCCTAAGTGAATTTTTTTGAATTTTTCACATGACATTATGATCTCATCAGAGGTGTAATTTAGCAGCAGAATATATATACATATCCAACAGACTTGGAATTAAATAACATTTCAGAACTTCTAACTGAAATACCTCAAAATAGATATTTAAAGTGTATCTACATAATTATACATAAGATAGCAGTTGTGCCACACAGGGTGTATATAATTACACAGGCCGAAATAACTAGAGTTTAATTATTACA
Source organism: Alnus glutinosa (assembly GCF_958979055.1). NCBI lineage: Eukaryota > Viridiplantae > Streptophyta > Magnoliopsida > Fagales > Betulaceae > Alnus > Alnus glutinosa. The sequence goes on along the minus strand of NC_084898.1, from coordinate 10,082,020 downwards.
TATCATTAGAAATATAAACATTGTTTCTGAAAGGTGAGCTAATGAACTACATCATAGTAGTTCGCAAAAGGAGGCAGTCTAGCCTTAAATACTAGTATCAGGATCCATCTAAGGGTCTAGATAATCCTGATATTCTTTTTCTTCATAACTTGTATTAATACATAATACAGAAAGGAAACAACAATACAAAATACCTAAGTGAGTCTGCTGTTTCTCATAATAATATGAATGCTGATTTATTTAATAAATGCAACATAATGCAATATGGCTTTATAATCACATATATACACAATGTATGATCCATGGTAGCTAATCATAGTCATAGATTGAATATAAACATAATTATAAAGCAGTAATATGATAGATTTAAATGCAGAGTTTTAAGCATTGCCCTTTTTCTACTCCTCTGTTGGCCTTGGCACGGTTAGCATCTTATTTGAACCCTGGGCTTCCTCACATTTAACTTTTAGTTATAGTTTTTGGGAGCCTAGGCTCTTGAAAACCTAGGTCTTCCTTGGTGATCTAGATACACTAGTTTTTATATTTATTATTCTCTTTTTTCGATACTTCTACACTCATTGTACCTAGGCAACCAGTGAATCGTCATGTACCACTGTGGATCACAAGCGCAAACAAGCAAATAAAGCAGTAGACACAATATTATAGAAAAAATGTACCAGCATCACCCTTAGCAAGTATAGAGATACTTACTATTTTTGCTCCAAAGGTTATCCATAAAAGCTGCACAATTATATTCAAACATTAATACACTAACAAATAAAACTAAGTGAATTTACCTACTCTTTATCCTTTTTTTTTTTTTTTTTTTAGAGATCATTTCTTATTTCAACAGTTACCCCTAAAATATAATTACTATAAATATAATCTTATTGTTATGTTTTGTACTAATTGGTAACATAACCCTTTTTTTGGCATAACGGTATAAAATATTAATATTCCATTCTTTTAATTAGGTTGTTAAATGCCATTAACTTAAAACATTTGGATAGTGAAAAAACACTACCATAAATATAATTAAAATAACTCTTTTCATAAATATATAAACCATTAGTTTGAACTAATTTATATACTTATAGTTTAAAATAACTCTTATACACACACATGGTCTCCACGACACATACACACACACTGTCACTTTTTTTCTTCTTCTTTTATATATATATATATCAAACACTTTTTTTCACTTCTCACACACATACATACACACACATCCCTTATAGTGAAACACATATCCATAACACACACTTATATAAACTTATTTCTTTCTTTGTAAGTACACACTATCCGTACAGCACACACATACCCCTATATTTTTATAAACACATGCACACACTTCTTTTTCAAATACAAACTCACTTCTCTCTTCTTCTTCACGGCATGCACTCACACACTTTCACTTTTTATCACACCTTCACTCATCCTTAGAACACATTTATGTAGAAAAATTCAGCACACAAACACACTTATGATCTTTATCAAAACACATCCATGTTTCCATATTAAACCCAAACGTTTTTAATCCATTCCTAAGTCTTTTCAAGCTTCAAACTTATTGGTTTTGCTGTTGAAGGTGGTCAGGAATTCCTCTGTTAAAATCAAAAAGAAAACTTATAAATATATACATATATATATGTGGTGCTTCTTCTTCAAAGAAGAAGAAGTTTGGATAAATGAATTTAAAGAAGCAAAAGACAAGGTTCCCAAAGAAGTAGAAGGAAAAACCACTTATTGAAGTTGCCCCCAAGTATCCTAAATGAGTAAAGGTGCTGTGGTCTAGGATTTAAAACACACAAGATGATTTATACATACTCTGTTTTTACACTCCAGAACAGGGATAGTTTTCGTTCCAAGTTTTCTATTGGTTTTGTGGTGAAAAGAGGGTGATTAATACTTGAATTCTTGGTTTATTAGCTTCTGGAAATATGGAGAAACTAAGGAAAACACTTATCAAAGTTTCTGTAGTGAAAAGAAAAGAGAAGCAAGAAGTTTTAGGTGAGAGGGAGAGTTTGTTGATTTTCTGTTCTTTGGTGAAGATTTGATTGTTCATGCATGCTTTATATAATAATCTTGGATGGTTGAGATCAAGCTAGCAAGGAGGTACTTCTGTAACAACCCGCTTTTTACAAAAAGGTGTAAGTGAAAATTTCGATTTTCACGTATCGTTATGACATCATCAATGACGTCATTAGAGTATAAATTGACAGCGGAATACATTTTCTTCTTTTACAATAACACATCAGAGCTAACTGAATAACCTCAATATATAAAATAATAACCATTTGTCCTGATATAATAAAATACATCCACTTAACAACATACGTACCACATGCGGCACAAACATTACATAACCATTGTATATAACATCTACAAACTAAAGGTCTCATCCATAACCTAGCAGCTCCTGCCTTTGTTCCTGCAAAACTTGCATGTGATTGTGGTTAACACCACAATCCCATACTATAGTCGAGTGAGTCAATTGTCCTCAACCACATAGTGACACACCGATTTATATAACCATATACAATGCATCCAAATGTTGATAGTTATATCCACATACATATAATCACATTAAGATATAATCATGCTACACATTCACATAACCATATCCACATATTATCATGCTGGTTCATCTACTTTACCTCTTTACTACTCGTAGTCACATCTTTTCTTAACACATTATTAGCGTTATCTTCTTTGCTAATTTAACGCATTATTAGCGCTATCTTCTCCGCTAATTTAACATACTATTAGCACTATCTTTTCCTCTAATTTAACATACTATTAGCGCTATCTTCTTCGCTAATTTATCACATCATTAGTCAACCACATACCTCACTCTTCTATCACTACTTTTCTCTATTATTCCTTCAACATTTGGTTCATCTGTCGGTCTTATCAGTGTATTGATGCCTTGGTACCTAAACTTTCATTTATCCGTTGGTCTCTTCAATTCACTGACGCCTTGGTACCTAAACCTCCAGTCTTTTTAAGGTAAAGGAATCCATCAAAGACCCCTTCAAGTACGAGACTTGAGTAGGAAGCGTTCACGATAGGCTTCGTGTTATAGTTAAAGGTATGACTACTGCAATAGATTTTTTGTGTATGAGTACTTTGTAACTTGCTTTGTTTTTGGATAATGGAGTTCCTAGGTTTGGCTGCCCCGGAGTGGTTTTTATCTTCATAGAGTTTCCACTTCGTCAACAAATATCTTGTCTTTTTATTTTCCGCATTTAAAGATATTTTTGTTGCACACAAACACACACGCTTGGTTGTTACAAGTCAATATTTATTTTCATTTGGTATCAGAGCTTGGTACACTCTGTTTTAGATTTATTTCTTGAATGTAATCTCTTGACTTCTGTTTTGTTTCTTTTTATAATGCCTCAAAATTTTAATCAGTTCCGCCCTTTGATGGGACGACCTATGGCTATTGGAAAGCCTGCATGCGCTTCTTTTTAAAATCAATTAACGTCTGGAAAATTGTTGAAACTGGTTGGATTAAACCAGAAGAAACAGACGAAATTACTATTACTCAAACAAGCGCGTGACTCTCTAATGATAAAGCCCTCCATGCACTATGTCAAGCACTTTCACCATCTGAATTAGCAAGAATTTCAAATTGTGAAATTGCTAAAGATGCATGGAAAATTCTAGAAACAACATATGAAGGCACAAAACTGGTAAAATCTGCCAGGCTTCAAATGTTGATCTCTAAATTTGAAGAAATTAAGATGCTAGAAGAAGAGACCATCGGAGAGTTTTACACCAAGATTAGCGACCTAAGAAACTCGATGGTGAGTCTTGGGAAGCAAATCTCGGATGTAAAACTCATTCGAAAGATACTAAGATCTTTGCCTGAGCATTTCAAGATTAAGGTGACAACTATAGAAGAAAGCAAAGATTTGGAGGAGATGAAGATTGAAGAGCTAGTAGGATCTCTTCAGACATATGAATACTCCTTACCTCCAATTAGAAAGGCAAAGACAATTGCCCTCAAGGCATCTAAGGCATCTAAGAAGAAATCCAGAGTCTCATCTAACGAAGACTCTGATATTGATGAAGATGTAGTGGCAATGTTAGCCATGAACTTCGAGCGGTTCATGAAAAATAATAAATTCAAGAAGAAGTTCTCTGACAGACTAAGAAAGGCTCCCCACACAGCTGAGTCAGAAGAAGCAGAGAAGAAAGATTCAAGGGGTCCCCAATGCTTTGAATGTTCAGGCTTTGGGCACATCAAGACTAAATGTGCAAATCTGAAGAAACTAAAAGGGAAAGCCTTTAATACAACTCTCAGCAATGAGTCTGAGAAGGAAGAAGAAATTCCTGAGGAAGAAAAATTTCTGGCCTTCGTGGCCCCACATGAAGAAAAGGAGAATTCTCAGTCCTACTACTCTGAGAATAGTGCAGAAGAAGATATGCAGTCAGCCTATCAACTTCAATATGTCGAATTCTTAAAGCTGAGGGAGAAATACAAGCAGCAGGTACAAGAGCTAAACAACCTCAGGACTGAGAAGACCGCTATGCTAATAAAGATTAATGATTTAGAAGAGAGGCTTTTGGAGACATAGTTGCAACTTGAGAGAGTCTCAGACGAGAAGCTAATTCACATGCTCTCCATTCAGAAGTGCCCAACTGATAAGACCAGACTCGGGTTTGTTCCTCCTTGTACTTCTGATACTCCTTCTACCTCCCAGACTATTTTTGTGAAGCCAGTCATTCCCAAGTCTCCACCCTCAAGTGTGGATAAGGGAAAAACTGTTATGGATGGAAAAGTACCAGTCATCCCTCAGCCTGGGCCAAGCTTCCTATCAGAAGAAAGCCTCCCACATGCCATCACTGTGGTGAACTAGGGCACATCAGACCTAAGTGCCCCTATCGGCAAGTTTAGAAGAAGAAAAATTGGCAGACTCCTAAAACTCTCATGTGTCACCACTGTGGAGTTAGTAGTCATGTCCGACCTAGGTATCCTCTACCTAAGCCACCCAGGCATCATGGATCTCCACCCAGAAATCATGTTCCAAGGCATCAACAGCTACATAAGTATACTCAAGCAAAAAAGACTTCGGTCCCCAAGAAGCCGTATGTGGAGAAACATAAGACTACAGAAAGGGAAATCTTCTATGAAGGAACATCTTCTGTTAGATCTTTCATGCAAGATCTGGTCAGATATCTGACACTACAGCGAAATAAGGAAGGACAGGACAAGAAAGAAGACACCCACCCCCCAAGGGGGAGCGAACCTACCTAGTAGGTGAAGTCACACATGCCTAGGATTTTGGTTCCTAAATCCTAGAGCTTGATAGGTACACTTGCATAGCATTTTTATATTATCTTATGAAATCTTTGCATGTTGTTTTGGAACCATCTTTTCTATCCCTATATTCCCTCTTGTTTGTCTTGAGGAAATTCTGCAGATAAAATATAGGGATGATAGAAATAGCACGTCGAGTGGCTGCTTTTCTATCTTGGTACTATCAAAACTCTCTCCCTAAGGTCAGGTTTGCTTTTACCTTACATACTTGGACTATGCTATCCTCGTTATTGTGAAGCATGTTTTTATTTTTTTCTGGTTTTATTTTTTTAAAAAAAAAAGGGGGGAGGGGGGGAGAAAGATGCAGACATTTATTCCTAGTTTTAGGTTTTCAGATATCTTATGTATTTTTTCCTGATGTCTCAGTTCTTGGTGCATTACTCTTTTTTCTTTTATATAACTGAGAGTTCTTGTTTGATATCTTCAAAGTTTCCCTGCTCCATCTGTGATGTCCGAGAAATTATTTAGTAATTAAAGTATAAATTTGAGTAAATAATTGATTAAACTTAATTAGGTGTATTTAAAATGCAAGATAATATTTTTAAAAGACCAAAGTTTATAAAATGAGTTTATCAGGATTAAATAAAATAAGTTTATTTAGTGTGGTAAAATAAAACAAAGTGTTTTATTTTTATCCTATGGACTTGTAAATGGTAGCCAGAAAAATAAAATACAAAAGAATGTTGTTAATGTCCAAATAAATGAAAAATAGAAATTAAGTAAAAGGAAAGATTAAAAGGAAAATAAATTAGAAAAGAAATATAAAACAAAATAAATTATAAAAGAAATTAATGAATAGAATAAAAAAAAAGAATTTAAAAAAAAAAAAAAGAAAAAAAGAAAAAAAAGAAAGAAAAGTCAAAGGAAGAAGTCAAAAAAAAAAAAAAATGCAACATGTGGGGCGATCTGCTCCCCAAATGCTGAAAAGAAAAAAAATGAAGGGCCAAGTGGCCCTTCACAAAAAAAAAAAAAAAAAAAAAAAAAAAAAAAAAGCAAAAAAAGAAGAGGAAAGAGCCATCAGACCCGAGAGACAGGAAGGAAAAAGGGGGGGGGGGGGGAAGAATTTTTCGTAGAAAACCTTTGATCTACGAAGATCTAACCGTCCAAACTCAAATCCGACTTTGGTAACGTGATCTACGAAGCCCGATCTACGTTTCTACTGATTGGTATGAGGTATTTTCGCAAACTCTTGGTCTTTGAGATTTTAGATTAAATCTAAAGATATATGAGTTTGATTTTATGTGTTCTCAGGATTTGTTCTGTGGAGCTTGCTAAACACTATCCAAGTGTTGGATTTACATTTGGTGGAATTTTTGGTGAGTTTTCTCAAACTCTAACTTTTGGATATTTAATTTTAATTGAGTTTTTATGTGATTAACCCTTAGTAAAAGCTGTTGGGTTAATAATATTGTGTTTGGGGTAGTATTTTATAAATCATGATTTAAAGTTAGAAACTTTAATTTGATGGGTTAAATTAATTTGGAGGTTTTTAAGTGATTAAAATCTAGATCATTAAATTATGTTAATAAATTGGTAATTATTATAAAAAGATTAGTAAACGTAATTTTAGGGTTAATGTTATTTTAATACGGTAGTGTTTTACGTGACTAGGTTAATGAAAATAATTTTAGGGTTAATGCTATGGAGAAAATGTTAGTAATTTATGGGTTAGTGTAAATAATGGTAAGTTAGCAATTAATGTTATAAGTAAATAATTAAATAATAATTTTAATGTCTAACCCTTAGTAAATATTTTTGGGGTTAATGTTATTTAGGTTTAATTAGTGTTTGTTAATATGGGTAAGAGAATAGGATATAATTTTAGTGTCTAATCTTAATCAAGTGTTTTGGGTTAGAGGTGTTGTGATTAAAATTAGAAAATAAGGTTTACGGGTGTGTAATTGGGACCCTTAAAAATATTAGGGGTTTTCCAACGGTTTAGCCTTGAACGATTCAAGTGCTAATTAAGGTGTTAATTATTTAAAGTGCTAAATAGTGCAATGTGTTATTCCATAGTGATACATTGCAAGGTGGCGTCTAGGAGACCTAAGCTTGATATCTGCGCAACCAGGTGAGTATTCTACTTATTGAGGGACTTAGGAATTTAGATATATGAATTGATATGTTTGGTTTAATTTGATGTTAACTCTATGATGATGATTTGGTATATGTAATTATAAGCTATATTGTGAAAATATGTTGATGAATTGATGTTGAAGGATGCATGAGATTTGTATTGCGAATGATGGCACAATGTTGAATTGATGTTGAATATCGCACAAGATCTATGTTGTGAATATGATATATGTTGATGAATTGATATTGAAGAATGCATGAGATTTGTATTGTGAATGGAAATGTGATAATAAGATAATGTAGAAATATGCATGAAAATAAATGTGAATGAGTTTGTGAGATATTGGATTGTAAATTGTATGGATAAATGGATGTGGATAAATCTTGGTTGTATATGGTCGCGGAATTTTGACGAAGATTTGTATTGATGATTGAGTTGTAAAGTGTTGAATTAAGAATTATGTTGAGATGGTTGAATTTGTATGTGGGAATTATTAGAGATTGAATAACAAGATGTTGAATATATGTATATATATAGATATATGTGGTGGAATTGTGGATGTGTGTAGATGGAAAAATTGTTTGGACATATGTGTAACAATAGGGGTATGATGAGGTAATTTGGATTAATGAGAACTTGTAGTTGATAGATGGTAAGTCCAGTGTTGTAATATCTGGCATAGTGGTAGGTCAGAGGGTAGTAGCTCTTGGCTGAGATGTGTGGTAAGCCTAGAATTAAAGTGCTAGCACATGAGATGTGTGCCCTGCGGGTCGTAGCTTTACCAGCGGTGTTCATGGTAAGCCTAGCATTGAAGTGCTAGCACTTGTGAGATATGTGGTAAGCCTAGCATTGAAGTGCTAACTCACGTGAGATGTGTGCCCTACGAGTCGTAGCTTTACGGGCGGTGTTGATGGTAAGCCTCGCATTGAAGTGCTAGCACTTATGAGATATGTGGTAAGCCTAACATTGAAGTGCTAGCTCACGTGAGATGTGTGCCCTGCGGGTCGTAGCTTTATGGGGGGTGTTGATGGTAAGCCTAGCATTGAAGTGCTAGCACTTGTGAGATACGTGGTAAGCCTAGCATTGAAGTGTTAGCACACGTGAGATGTGTGGAATATTGTTTATGGTATGCGTGGAATATTGTTAGTAGAAATCGTGATAATATAATGTGTGATGAACAGCGTGACTTGTGCTTGATAATGTGTTGTTGTGTGAACTTAATAATTTGTGAATAACGTTGTTGAACTCTAGATTCATTTATGTTTGTGTATGTTGTATACATAGTGAGTCTTATACTACTGAGGTGGTGAACTCACACTTTCACCTGTACGGATGTGGTTAACCCCACAACCGTATAGACTCTGATGTTTTGACTGCAGGTTCAATGGATCTAATGAATGACGTCGTAGCATAGTACTTGGGATGTTATGACTGAAGCTCGACGTGACAGTTATAATGGTTGGACCATATTCACCAAACCAAATCCAAATCCCTTCCTTTGTGAAGTTGCATAAAACAATAAAAAAATGTTTCAAAGATAGTAATGAACAAGAAACATTACAGCATATGATAAAAGACCACAATCAACTCGAAGAAAAGTTGCAAATAATGAAATTCACTTTCATTCAAAGTGATGAGAGCATTGTGCATCAAAGAAAAAAAAATCCAATTAGAGTGACAATTTACACATCAAAATGGAATATATATGTTTCCATATTTACACATCAATTTACCACATATTTCAACTCAATGACACAAAATATACCAAACCAAGAACATATGATTTGAAAAAACCAAAAACTGGTTGCTGGAACTAGAAGACAGCCGGAGATGGAAGAGGGCCGGAACTGGAAGACTGCCGGTGGGTGGTTGGGTATGGGTCGTCCGAGATGGCGCCTGGCAGTACCTAGTGGTCGGAGATAGAGATGGAGATGGAAGTAGGCAGTGGTCGACGGTGCTTATCAGACGGTGGGGGACCTCGTCGGCAGTCGCTCTGTCGGAGATGAAAGACGGCCGAAGATGGAGAACGACGGTGGCGGGCTCGTGCGAAAATGGTCGCCGGAACCAGAAGAACGACGGAGCTCCAAAGAAAAGTAGTTACAGGCCGCAACACTAAACCAACAAAGAAAAATTAGAACAAGCAAAAAGAATCCCTTCAAAATCGCAGGAAAAGAGAACTTATGGCCACACCAAACTCTGTCGAGCAAGAAAAAAAACGCCCCAATCAATATCTCAACCCTCTTTGTAGATATATTAGCAAACATTCTTCACACCTTTTTCAGAATTACAAGAATGCTGAAACCAAGACTCAGCCAGCCACAATAAACAATACGATACAGCAGTTACACATTCCAAATGATAATAAACGACAATGCTGATTAAAGTTCCAATCTTCTGCATAAGAAGTCACAACAAAAAGATCAAATTGAAGTGAAAAGTGCAATTAGATGCTGGTAGAAACAACAAGAAGAACAAAGATGCTGAGCACCGCTGATATTCATAAAAAATTGCGCAACCATAACCTGAAATACACTACAATCCAAGCACCAAGGGGTTCTGGTTCTGCATGCAGAGGAACAACATCTAGTGGGATAACAGGGGGAGGAGGTGGCAATGCATCCTGTGTGCTGCCTCCATCTGTTGTGCTGTTACCGTCTTGCTCGAATGAATCCATAACTTAAGTAGAATGCGAATACCTCAGGAATCCTAAATGCACTGTCATGAGGGGTTACAAATAAAAGCAAGTTCTAATAACTCAAGTGAAGAAACTTAATAGTTCATAAAATTATCTGGAGAACCTCAGGCCTAAATAAAGAACTTAATGACACATGGGAACGATCCAAACCATCCAAAATGACCATTATTATGTACTCAAAAAGTTACAGCTTCAATATGAGCAATGAATTGTTCTTAAAGGCACACAAATTTTCTAGCCCCAAAAAAGATACGTCAACTGAATTGAGAACAGGCAATCTTAATAAAACTAAACAAATCACTGGCTACTACTGCAGATTTACATAATAACGCAGATTCTGAGACTCAAAAAAAAAAAAAAAAAAAAAAAAAAAACCTCAATGGTACTCAAATATCCAAAAAATTGATACACATGAAAGGATATCTCAACCGTCAGAAAAGAAAGCACAACACAACCCACCAAGAACATGGAACTTATGCTTTTAGGATATTAAACTATTATTCCTACAGGAGCATCAGAGCCCTTAAAAGCGTCAAATAAATCAAATAAAAAAGGTTAGGGCAATCAGACCATTTCATCGCATAGCAAAACCCACTTCAAATCAGTAGAAACCAGGCAAGAAAAAGATTCAAACAACAAACAGAGACCCCTAAAAAAATAAATAAATAAAACAGAGCTTATACACCTAGAAAAACCAAAAATTCTCTCATAGATTTAAGAACACAAAAATAAAAAGCTAAAATAACAAAAAAAAAGCAACGTATGCTAAAATTGCAGATCACAAAGCTACAAAAACCGCCTAAATAACCAGACAAGCAAGCAAGTGCCTATTTATTTCCGAACCTAAACCAGAAGAACGCAGAAAAATGAAATCTTCCTAAAATCCATAAACACAAAGGAGAATAAAAAGAAAGTTATTCCTTTCCTAAATTCTAATCTTCATATAAATTGAAAAATGACCCATTGGTAAGCGACAAGGCAACCCAACAATCAAGCAAGTTGATAAACAATCCATGTCAAAAAACCTTCCATTGCACTGACTAATCTGCCCTTCTACCATTCTGAATTACAAGTGCCCTCGGGTAATTAATTTGGATAATTACTTGAAAGCATTTACTCGAGATTTACCCGTAGCTTAGCGGAAGATGATTCAAAAAAAATATTTAATTTCATCTAACAGTGTATATGTTGATTATCTTCTTTTAGTTTAAAAAGAAAAAGCTTTGCAGGTTTTTCTTTTTAAGCCCTCAATGCTGGTGGATATTTAAGAATGATATGCTTGGGAAATTTTATAACTGTAGCCTTAGGGGAAAAAAAGAAAAATCTATGAAGCTCAACTTTATTTTTTGTTCTTTGTAAAAAATTTCCCTCAGGCGACAACGAAAGAAGCCTAAATTTTCCTATTAATCACCAGAATTTGCAAAAGGAAGCGGTTGTACTTTTGTGCAAGTCCATGTTAGGCACAACCTATTCTAATCTCAATTTCATCAACTTTTGCATGAAAAAGCAAAATTAAAACAATGAGAATTTTTTTTTTTCTTCTTTGGCCCAGAAGAAGCCACAGGATTGAAGCAAGAGAACAAATAAACTTTCAACATCACCTTCCCATTGTCCGCAAGCTCACTCCAGTCGTAGCTTGCAGACTCCTTCACTGCGTTTTCGGTAATTGCTTTTCGTTTTTTGGAGGTCTCACTTGCTTTCCCATTACCCACAAGTTCACCATTTACTTTGACAACCAAACAAGCGTAATTTCTCAGTACACGAGAGAGGAAGAAAATGAAGGAAAGGTGTTTGCTTTAATACCTGACGGAGACCTAGACTTGAAGGAGATAGATTTGGGGGGAAACCGGAACTGGAAAACGGCCGAAGATGGAAGAGGGCGGGAAGATGGAGAACGACGGTGATGGCACCTGGCAGTACCTAGTGGCCGGAGATGGAGATGGAAGTAGGCAGTGGTCGACGGTGCTTATCAGACGGTGGGGTACCTCGTCGGCGGTCACTTTGTCGGAGATGAAAGGCCGCCGGAGATGGAGAACGACGGTGGCGGGCTCATGCGAAACTGGTCGCCAGAACCGGAAGAACGACGGAGCTCCGAACGGTGGTGGGTAGTGCGTGGTGGTTGGCGGTGGCGGGTCGTGCGTGGTGGTCGACCGGTGGGAAGATTTTAAGGTAGATGGAGAGAGGGAGGGAAAATTTGGGGGGAAGCTCGGGGAACAAAAATGAGAAAATGGGGTGCTGTATTGGTTTTTGTTTTCAAATTTTCAAATTTTGAAATTTTTAATTTTTTAATATATATATTTTTTTTTGAAAAAAAAAAAAGACTTTAAAACTGAAATGGCCCTTTCCACGTAGGAAAGGGCCGGGCAGGGGCCGGCAAGATGGCCCCTGCCTATCATTACTCGGGTATTTTTGGATGTTGAATTCCCTGTCTTGTGTTCCTGTTCTGGCCGGTTATGTGTCGGCAGTGGCTATGGGTATTGAATTGGGTGCTGTGGAGATTTAATGATGAGTGTTTTGATTTGGTGGTTTGAGGTTAAAACTGTCTCTGTTGTGACTGTGATGGACTGATTTGAGTTGATATTTGTGCTGGTTTGATTGGTTTATATTCGGGAATTTAGGTCTTGCTGACCGGTTGAGTATGTGTTGTTGATGTCCCTGTTTTAACCAAAAGATTTGGGGATTTTTCAAAATAAACAAATACCTGATTTTGAGTTTAGAATAGCTAAATGAATATTTGAGTGTATTAGTATTTTAGTAATCGGATCAGTGATGAATTTTAAAGGATAGATTTCCTATGTTGGCCATATGGTGTTTTGGATATTTGTTTTAGGTTGTTTCAATTGAATAGATATTGGAATGTTATTTGGAGGTGTTGGCTAGATATTTATGTGTGATATATTTAGTTAAGTTGAAATGGGTTAAATGTAGTCCTAATGGATTGGTAACTGAATTTAAGTCCCTAGGTGGCCTTTGTTGTTGACCAATTATGAGTATGGTGATATTTTGAGTGTAGGAAGAATATTGGTGTTAGTTCAATTATCAAACGTTTGCAATGTGGCATCTTCATCCTAAATATGTTAATAAATTGACATTGATGTTTTAAAGGGAATTCTTTTAAAATGAAAAAGATTGAATATTATGTAAATGAGTCATATAATCTAAGGAAATGTATGAATGTTGTTATTGAGTTGTGATATGGTTTAAATATGAAAACATGTTCATATGTTGAGTTCTCTTTAATTATAAGGATCTTGTTCCTTTATGGGCTAGCTAGATTGTTCCTTTGTATACTCCCTGTGTACTAAGGGGCGCCTTATGCTTTTTTAATGAAATTCCTATTACTTATCAAAAAAAAAAATGTTGAGTTCTCTTTAATTATAATTATGTTCAAACATCTTTTTTGTTTGGTTGTGTATTATGGTTGAAAGCTTTTGAAGTTAACAATGTGAAGATATGCATAGGTTAGATATGATTCTAAGGTATTGCTAGAAATATGCATAGGTTTCTTGTTAGCTGATTTATCAATGCTATAGAAGATGATATTAAGAATGTTAGATTATACTCAAGTGCTACTTGAGACCTAGATTAGATATTATTCTAAGGTATTGATTTGCTAATTGATTAAGTAAATATTAAGACTTAACCATGTTAAGTGTTAACAAATGTAAATGATTTTCTAAATTAAAAAGATGATTGCTTCTATGTATGCATATATGTGAAATAGAATTCATGTTTAAGCACGGGTTTATTAAAAGTAATGGTATTGACCTTGTATGCACATGTATATGTATTTGATGCAGATGATGAACTGTGACAACACAAAGGGGCTGTAAGTATAAATTACTTACTGAGGGTAGTACTGGATTTCAATAGTGTTGTGTTTATGTTTTATTTTAATTGAGTGCGTGTGACTGATTATTGCATACTGTTAATAATTAACCTATTAATATTGGAGTCAACGTCTCTCAAAGTGCTAGTAGAGTGACGTGTGACGTACTCTGCTAGTGCGAAAATAAGCTAATCAAAATGTAATGTAGAGGGAACGGCCTCAAGAAAGACGCTTACCGAGTTAACGGCTTCAAACTAGAGGAGTGCAATGACTATATTGAACTGTTAAACTTTGCATAGAAAACTATCACCTCATCATTATGTCATATCTCTGTCCCTTAAATAACGCATAAATCATGATGTTGTTGAATGACAGTTAACTCACTTATGAAACTATGGGGTTGTGGTTATAACCACCATCTCATAGATGTTTGCGCAGGTTCTGAAGATTATGGAATGGATTAAATGCTAGCTTAAGAGATTTAAAGCTATTGTAGTTAAGATTTTAGTGCTTGGTACTTGTAAATGTTTGTACTGTTCTGTATGTAACATGTTTAGGAATTTACTTGTATGTAGTAAGTTTCCATGTATGCTTTCGTATCATGTGTGACACATGTTTCTTTGTAATTAGTGTGAAAGACTTTTAACGTATTTCTAGTGGATGTCAGTTAAAGCTCTAAATGTATTGTAAGGGAGTTGTCCCTGATGGTTGTAAAGAAAAAAAAAGATATTCGTATTTTTCCGCTGCCAGATTTATTGTCTCTAAATGGTTAACGACACGTAATTATCCAGATATAATTACTTACTTTTTTTTGTAAAAAGCGGGTCGTTACACATTTTCCAAGGGTCCAAATCCAAAACAAATTCTATTGCAATCCATTTTATTTTTTTTAGCATGCAATCATGCAAATATTATATTGAACCTACCAATCAAATCTATGAGTTACTAATCTAGAAGTCACATCAATATGTTCTCTACCACACAAATGATATTGATATGTTTACTAACATGATTAGCAAGAGCCATATATATAAAGATCATACAATGCATATATGATCATGATTAGCAAAGAAACACATAAACATCAAAGTCATATTATGCATACATCATTATAATTATTACAGATGTATATCATCATTAAAATTACACAATGCAAGCATAGATGACCATATTTAAGAATCCTAACTGTAAACAACAGTTATTAACCTCATCAACCATAATGAAAAAATTAAATTGACTTCTAGTATAAACAAGTGTGTGTGTGCACAAAGTGTCAAACAAAATAGTATCAAAGCGGAATTTAAAAGACACAAGAATTTTGTTAACGAAGTGAAAACTCAATATGAGAAAAACCACTCCAGGGCAGCCAAACCTAGGATATCCACTATTTAGAAGACAAGACTAGTTACAAAGTAGTAGCACTCACATACCCTTGATGCAGTGGTCGTACCTTGCACTCTAACGTGTAGCCTAACACGAACGCCTCCCAACCAGGTCTCCTACTTGAAGGGGTCTTCAATGGAATCCTTTACCTTAGGGCCAACCCCTAAGATAGACTTCAGATCAATGCAGCAACAGCACACACAACAATGGCTTCAGAAAGACTAACTCAGCACAATAACCTTACAATATAACTCTCTAAGCATTAAGGAATTCAATACCGAATTCTTACTGTTCTCAAGCCTAGGGACCTCTATTTATAGGCTACAGGTTCAAATGAATGTCTAGCTTGATAAAACCTAGGCGCCGTCCGGACGGTAGTTATAGGGCGTTCGGACGGACAGCTGTGCGATCGGCTTTCCAAACTTTCTCTGAAATTCTTTCTTGATTTGAGCCGCGTCCGGACGGTGTTGCCCTGTCGTTCGGACGGTCGCACTTCAGCTGCACGCAATTTCCATATTAAGGCTTCGCGTGTCCGGACCAAGGAAATGGTCGTTCGGACGGTTGATCAGATGCACGTAATTTCCATATAAGTAGCTCGCGCGTCCGGACCATGAAGACTGTCATCCAGACGTCTGAATTTTGAATACGATACTTGCCTTATGGATGAGAGCATCCGAACGGGAATCCACATCGTCCGGACGGTTGTAGAGATCTTTCCATATCTGTGTTTTTTGATGGAAATCCCATAGCTGGTTGAACACTGAGTGTCGTCCGGACGTGCTGCTGAAACGTTCAAATGGATGCAAGCTGGAGCAGTTCGAAGCTTCTCGACACAGAGGAAGGTCCAAACGGAAAGTTCTCGTCGTCAGGACGGATGATGCTTTGGACAGTTAAGTGTCCAGACGGTATATCACGTTGTCTGAATGGCTGCAAGGGATCCGATTTTTCTGACTTGTAAACTTTGCAGAATCTTCTGGAAGCACTCTAAGTAGCAGAATCCCTGTTTAAAAGCATCATTACAAGGAAGTGATTTTGTCCAACAGAATGAAGCCAATCACAAACTAACACATAATTTTTCACACAAAAGCTTTTAAAAAAGTTATTTATTTTACCTATAGCTCTTCTGTAACCTCTAGACTTCTAGGGTCATATCTGACAGTACTTAGAGCAAAACTGTTCTGGCACTAAACTGTAACTTACAAAGGTCACCTTAAGACACTAAAGGTTCACTGGGTCTCAGAGCCAACCGCTCTGATACCAAACTGTAACGACCTGCTTTTTACAAAAAGGTGTAAGTGAAAATTTCTATTTCCACGTATCGTTATGACATCATCAATGATGTTATCAAAGTATAAATTAACAGCTGAATACATTTTCTTCTTTTACAATAACACATTAGAGCTAATTGAATAACCTCAATATATAAAATAATAACCATTTGTTCTGATATAATAAAATACATCCAATTAACAACATACGTACCACATGCGGCACAAACATTACACAACCATTGTATATAACATCTACAAACTAAAGGTCTTATCCATAACCTAGCAGCTCCTGCCTTCATTCCTGCAAAACTTGCATATACAATGTATCTAAATGTTGACAATTATATCCACATTCATATAATCATGCTACACATTCACATAACCATATCCATATATTATCATGCTGGTTCATCTACTTTACCTCTTTACTACTCATAGTCACATCTCTTCTTAACACACGATTAGCGCTATCTTCTCCGCTAATTTAACATACTATTAGCGCTATCTTCTCCGCTAATTTATCACATCATTAGTCAACCACATATCACATTCTTCTATCACTACATTTCTCTATTATTCCTTCAACCTTTGGTTCATCCGTTGGTCTTATCAGTGCATCGATGCCTTGGTACCTAAACTTTATCCGTTGGTTTCCTCAATTCACTGACGCCTTGGTACCTAAACCTCCAGTCTTTTTATTAAGACTTATATCACACCACAGTATAATCATGCAAACAACATCACATCCATAATCTCAACCAAAACATGTTACACATATTAAATGCCAAACATCAATTAGCATATAATCAAATAAAACAGAGATCACTTCATTGCTAAAGACTAAACCACACGTATCACCCTCAATGAGTAAGAAATACTCACAGTTCTTTCCTGCTACACAAGCAAATAGTGAATCAGTACAATTCACTAAACATAGATTTTAACCCTATACTCATTTCTGATTTCTTCATCCTATTATTCTTTCGATATAGTAACGGCATATAAAATCCTTCAATCATAATGCCATATATTTCATGTAGACATTATAACTGCATTCATTATTAAATTACCAAAATACCCTTAACCATAATAATTATCAAAATACCCTTTTACTCGAGCATCACAACGGCATGATTTATATTTCAATCACTCCGCTTTGAAAACACTATTTTAAAACATAACTTAAATCATTAAAGGATAAGAATCTTATCCAAAATATCTAAAATATCTTTTTAAGATATTTTGTAAAATATCTCAGAATATCTTCTGTGATATTTTGTAAAATATCTCAAAATATTTAAAATATCTTTTTAGGATATTTTGTAAAATATCTCAAAATATCTTCTGGGATATTTTGAAAAATATCTCAAAATATCCTCTAGGATATTTTGTAACATACGTAATCATAAAGCATGTTATTCTTTTCGTTTCTTAATCTGTTCTACCTCTTATCTTTTAAAGCGTTCATTCCTTTTCATATCTCGTTCTACCAATTATCTTTTAAAATGTCTTTTCCATTTTCTTATCTTTTCTACTAATCAAGAGATAACGTAGAGAGGATCTTAGAGATTCTTACCTTAATCAAAACCCGAGAGAGAGATCTTTCTTTCCTCTTTGTTGCTACACACCTGAGAGGAAGAGAAAGAGAGGAATTAAGAGAACTTCTCCCACAACGCTCACACACACCAAATCCGGCCAAGGTATAGTGATGGAGATCCTCGATTCTCCTTTTCTAGTACCAAACCGGGAGGTAGAGAGAGAGAGTTAGAGATATCTATATATGTCCGTGAAAAAGAAAAGAGAATTCTTGTTCTTTAGAACCGAAACTAAAAAGGAAACAGCAAGAGCTCTTCGTGCTACGGCATCCATGGATGGAGCGATGCACAGAGGTATGAAAGAACTAGAGAAATCAAGAGAAAAGAAGAGAGAACTTACAAAAGGCTGTTGTCCAAGGGATAAGAAGATGCAATTCTTCTTCTTTGATGCAATTCTAATTAAAGAGGACTAGAGGAAGAGCTAGAGATCTTCTTCCTTTCTCTTGATGCAACCAGACCAAAAGAGGAGAAGAGAGAGCTGCAAAAATAAGAGATGTTAGTTTGTAATTGGCCACATTCTGTTCGACAAAATCACTTCTTTGTAATGATGCTTTTAAACAGGGATTCTGCTATTTAGAGTGCTTCCAGAAGATTCTGCACAGTTTACAAGTTAGAAATTTCGGTTCCCTACCAGCCGTCCAGACGACGTGACATACCGTCCGGACACCCATCTGTCCAAAGCATCTTCCATTCGGACGACGAGAACTTTCAGTCCGGACCTTCCTCTGTGTTGAGAAGCTTCAAACTGCTCCAGCTTGCATCCGTCTGAATGTTTCAGCAGCACGCCCGGACGACACTTAGAGTTCGACCAGCTATGGAATTTCCTTCCAAAATACAATTATGGGAAGATCGCTGCTACTATCCGGACGATGTGGATTCTCGTCTTGACGTGCTCATCCATAAGGCAAGTATTGCATTCAAAATCCAGACGTCTGGACGTCAATCCTCTTGGTCCGGATGCGCGAGCATCAGATATGGAAATTGCTTGCATCAGATCAACCGACCGGACGACCATCCCGTCGGTCCGGACGCGCGAAGCCTTGGTATGGAAATTACTTGTAGCGAAAGTACGATCGTCCGGACAATAAAGCACCACCGTCTGGACGCAGCTGAAATCAGGAAAGAATTTCAGCGAAATTTTTGAAAAGCCGATCGCACAGTTGTCTGTCCGGATGCCCTATGACTACCGTTCGGACGACACCTAGGTTTTATCAAGCCAGACGCTCATTTGAACCTGCAGCCTATAAATAGAGGTCCCTAGGCTTGAGAACTGCAAGAATTCGGTATTGAATTCCATTAGTGCCTAGAGAGTTATATTGTGAGATTATTGAGCTGAGTTGTCTCTCTGAAGCCGTTATTGTGTGTACTGTTGCTGCGCTTATCTGAAGTCTATCTTAGGGGTTGGCCCTAAGGTAAATGATTCCATTGAAGACCCCTTCTGGTAGGAGACCTGGTTGGGAGGCGTTCGTGTTAGGTTACACGTTAGAGTAAAAGGTATGACCACTGCATTAGGGGTATGTGAGTGCTACTACTTTGTAACTAGTCTTGTCTTCTAAATAATGGATATCCTGGGTTTAGCTGCCCCGTTGTGGTTTTTCTCATATTGAGTTTCCACTTCGTTAACAAAAATCTTATCTCATTTAAATTCTGCATTGTTATTATTTTGTTTACACTTTGTGCACACAGAGAGAAGCCGAGAGAGAAATTTGAGAGAGTTTCTCCAAGAGAAGAAGAAGATGCGATTTGTGAGAGGAGCCATCCTTTTATAAAAGAATGAATGGCCAAGATTGCACCATTTGGATTTAATCCAATGACTAGAAACCAATCTTGAAGGGCAAGTTTGATGACACACCCAAGTAATCGTTACATCATCAAAATATCTCTTATCTTAGTAACCTTATCCTATAGTTAGATAATTTTATCCTTAAATATTTACTTGACCTTATAATAACTATTAAACTACCATACAAGACAAGAATGGACACTTGTCAACTCAAGAAAGCATCCGAAAATCAATAGGGTGACGTGGTAGAATCTTGGGCTACCATGCATGCATGTTGTCCAGTCCAGGGGCAGTAGGTTCACGGATAGTTTCGGCAAACCTACTATAATTTGATTTTTATGAAACTTTATAGGTAGATAGAGGACTCCAAGATGAGTGTTCTGGCTTTTGAATCGACCAAAACGGAGTTCATTGGACCCTATTTTTGTTATTCCAAAGTTTAAGGTCCGTTTTAACATGCCGATACACTTATACATATTTTTCAATAAACATTTACTCTCTTTGAACATATCTTGATTAATATTTATGAATAAATATTCATATTTAGTTTATTAGATCTTAAATGTGATTTTAAGATATTTTATTTAATATCTTGAAACACAGGGTATCACAACTTCAATGGCTAGATTAATGACAGATCATCTAGGGAGAATAGTATTAAGATCATCCATATCTTCTAAGATTGAATTTTCATATCTTTGAATAATTATTGTACCAAATCACGTTTTTTTTTTTAGCCAAACCAGCTAACTAGACTAACTAGATGAGTGTTAATCATCTGGAACCGTTCACACGTAGTGGGTTCAAAAATCAAAGGAAACTTGTAGCTTAAACGTAAACTGTTTCGTACTGGATAATAAAGTCGCTCGATCGACTTCGACTCCAAAATCGCTCGATCGACTTTGGTTGAAATATCATTGTCCAACCGACTTCTATATATATATATATATAGAATTCTATTAATCTATAACTAAAAATAATTAAGTGCTATACCTATGCATACATATGCATATATTTATATTTATGCATTATTAATCTAGGCATCCTATTACCTGGTGTTACACTAGTTGTCTTTATGTTGATTAATTCAAGAACTTATGATGGGATTCTTTCATTACTCTATTATGCCCAAGACTCGGTCACTCAAATTGACATAAATAACAAATCTGTACCGCATGCATATGATGATCAAACATAAACATGCAAGGAATTCAAGAAAACTAGAAATAATCAATTAAGAATCACAAATAGTTGTAGCAACGCAAACAAAACCTTAAAGAAACATAATTAGGGCTTCAATCGAGCCCCAACAAGATTAATTAACTACAACTAATTCAGACTAAAAGTATATACATATAGAAAATAAAGAAATGAAGAAAGAAAAACCAAAACCCTTTTCTTGATCTAGCCTCCGATTCCACTCTCAAAGCTTATGTGTCTGTTTTGAAGGACTTAGATGAGTATTTATAGAGTTTAGGAACAAACATAGATGATTTCATGCAGCCTACAAGTCCAAAATCGGTTGGAGTTGGATTAGAATCTTTCCAAATTTGTCCAGATTTTTGGTCCTATATTGCAGGGCGATTTTGGCATAGTAAACATACGAATTACGGAAAATAATATATAAAATCAGGGGACTCAAGGAAAAAGAGGTAGAGAATTAAATGGCAATATCTTGGCTTTAATTCTACTACGGAAGATTTCATGCAGGAATCATAAGTCAAAATTAAGTAAATTTAAAGTATTAATTGTTTTAATAAAAAAATATAAACTAGTGTGCAATTACAATTATTTAGTGGAATCAATTGTAATTACATAGTGACCGGAAGAGGTCAGAACTATTTTCGCTAGTTTTTTATTTTTCTTTTAGGCCCCTCACCAAGCTAATTTAATTTAACCAGATCAGGCTTTTTATTTATTGGGCTAGTTGTTTTAATTATTTAAAAAACATGGGCTAGAGAGAAACTGTGATTAGATGCAAGGGGTAGATTAGGCTTCGGTATAAAACCCAAGCCCACTAGCAGTGCAGTTGACGCATGGACCAGGGAATTTTTCCCTGGCCCAATTCATCAACTACAAGGATTGAAGGCTAGGGTTTTTCCTAACCGTAGCCATCCACCACTATAAAGGAGTTCTAGCTTATTTAGAACTTCAACTGCAGCTTGTCCAACATTGCTTAAATCTCCCAGGCTTCTAGTATTCTGAGCCTATAAATCTCCAGCATGCACCTTCCCGCACCTCTGGCATAAAGGCACCTGATTCCCTGTTGTAGGAGGGAAATTCCTCTTCTCAACTGGCCTGCTTCCAGTACTAAGTGCAAGTCGTTTGAATGGGTATGACACCTGCGATGCTGCTCGCCTCTTCAATTCATAAGCGGCGGATGATTCACGCATTCCCCTTTCAGCAACTGATGCTATATCGACTAATTTAACAAAGTTTCTAATCTCGTGGCACATGACTCTTTCCTTAATACGAGGATTAAGGCCATTTTCAAAACGTTCCGCCTTTGTTTCTTCATCCGGGATTAAGTTGAGGCCAAACCTTGATAGTTCAATAAACCTCGAGGAATATTGCTCTACCGTCATTGTGCCTTGCACCAGATTCTGGAATTCAATGGCCCGTATCTGCCTTTGTGCCCTTGGAAAGAAACGCCCATTGAATGCCTCTACAAACCTATCCCAAGGGATAGCAACTCCATATCCTAACTCTATTCCTAAGAGTCCTTTCTTAGACTTCCACCATCTTGCAGCTTCATCGGTTAACCTTAGTATTGTGTAATTAACCTTTTGCTCATCAGTACAGCCAAGGGTCTCATGCAATAGCGCGATATCCGTAATCCATGCTTCAGCAACTAACGGTCCCTGCATTCCATCAAATAGGCGAAATTGCTGGCTAGCAAAATCGTGCATAGAACAACCTACCTGCGCCACTCGACCGGCAGGTTGTGGAATTCTTGCCACTACTTCAGCAAACTGCCTAGTTGTTTCAGCCATAAATTGAGCTAAGGCTAGATTCACTCCATCATTAAATGGTGGAGGTGGAGGTGGGAATTCGTTATCACGGTTGCCATGACGATGGTTTCCGTAGTTTTCGTTACGAACAGGGTAACGTCGAGGTGCCATAATTCTATACCATCGTATCAAGTTAATCACCAAAATAATAATTAATTTAAATACTACACAATATATTTAATCACATAGATGCATATTGATTAGCTTCAAAAGCTTATCATTCTTTAATTCTTACAAAGAGGTTACACACAAAAGTTTTTATTTTACTTAGGGTACATAGCATATTTAAACAAAACTGATGCTTCTACAGTTCTATAATTATTCATTTACTATTATTTCAAACTTAACACTAGATTCTTCAAACGAAATCTTTTACGTGGTTTATAAAATCATTTATTAAAAGTAGCTCTTGGTTATGCTCTAGTTTCTAGGTAGGTCAATTCCGATGGTCACCTGAGCGAACTGCTCTGATACCAAACTGTAACGCCCCGAATTTGAGCCTGCAAATTCGTAAGCAGAAACCTCCGGTTTCCACGTGACATTACTACATCAGAGATAAACTCTCGCAGCGGAATATATTTTTTTTTCTTCTAAAGCCTTAGGAATTGATAGCATAACACATTTAGAGCTGACTGAAATACCTCGGTACATTTATTAAAAGTTACTTATGTTTATCTTTACATGTCATATGCACACTAGGTGCATCAAAATTAGTGCCACAAACAGCACATAAGCTTATAACATAAAACATGCTAAACATGACACCGCTATACATATTTACATGCCATAAAACAAAACATAAGCACAACTAGTAATTTCTAAACTAGCACACAATCGCTCGTTGAGTGGTTTCAAAAACCATCAAAACTGGCATATGGGTCCATGCCTTCATTCTCCAGATCTGCATCAGTAACTATGCAAATATGGCGTTATCATATTTGCATAGACAAACAAGTGAGTCATCTATTTTCATATCTACGTTACCATCAATCTAATAACAGTTCATATAGAATGCAAATGTAAGGGTTGTATGAATATGCATCGTAGTAACTATTTAGTTTGTGTTTTAGGATCATCTTACTTCAGACCTCTCGTTCTAGGTTATCTGAACCCGTTCACGTCCTTTGCCTCACACTTAAAGTCTTACCTGTTTGTACTGGAATCCTACTGGTCCCAGCATTAGTTATATATTAGGCCTTCGGATACCCCTGGGTCACTCTGAACCCCCTAGATCCACTGACTAGCCTTCCTTCCCCTTGCTACTACATCAGCTCGTTGATGGCTATCTCATCAACCGTTATATTAATTGGACACAACATGCAATGCATGAACAACCACATGCAATAAACACACACCACACAGTCCTAATGAAACATAGAATCATTCCTCAGTAAGTACATCCATACTTACACTCTTCCCCGTGTAGTCCTTAGACTTCTTTTCTGTATAAAAATCCATCCATACAATAATATACAAATCAATTATCTATCAAACAAATCATTGTTTATAGACCCTCATCTCTTTATATTTATTATTATCCATCACTTCATTATATTTGAGACGATCACTTACGATAATCGTAAAACCTTGGTTCATAATTTGATGACGAGGCTATATGACCAATACCACCAAATATGAACTTGAAGGATTAAAATATATCATAAGGACAATAAGAGTAAATACGATCAACTCATGAAAGTCATAAGATCAGTCATGAGGACAATGAAATTTAAATACGAAATATAAATACGATCAACTCATGAAAGTCATAAGATCAGTCATGAGGACAATGAATTTTAAATACGAAATATAAATATGATCAACTCATGAAAGTCATAAGATCAGTCATGAGGACAATGAAATGTAAAAGCAGTTTATATTACCCTTTACTTTAATTCTTTTATCTCTTAAGCTTATTGGGTCTTTTAAACAATTCATAAAAAGTAATGAAATCAAATAGTAAGGAAGAAGTGTCAAGATTTACTTACCAATTTGATTTGGAGAGAAAAATAACTTCAAGAACACCGAAGTGGTTGTGTGGTAGAAGGAGAGAAAAAAGGGAGAGAAAACCAAAGCACAAAGCTTTCAAGGAAGTTGTCTAGGATTTGTGTGGAAAACAAGGAGCCTTGCATGCTTATTTATAGGACGAAGGTAGGGGTATTTAGGTCCAAAATGTAATAAAAGAATTAGCTTATTGGATAATGTCTTGTAAATTGGGAATTTAGAATTTTCGTCCAACTAGAGGGCAGCCTACTCCGGGAATTATTTTGATGGTCAAACGTACTCTGATTGACTTGAAATTTTGAGGGTAGATAGAGGACTTCATGACAAACATTTTCTCTTTTTGGTTCATCTCATTTTGAGTCCGTTTTGACTTAGTTCCAGTCAAGTCAAAGTTTCTGTCTATAAAGCCAAAATATCTTTTATCCACTTTCAGCGTTCACACTTGCTTTATTGATTTTTCCTCCTTTTCATGATTACTTTTGAGATATCCTATCCTTTCATCATTACTCTTGTTTTTTATACATAAATGTTTCTAGAAGCATGGAGATATTATTCTTGACAGTTTTTCGTTTAATATCGACAGTTGGGTTATTTAGGCTCGGGTCAAAAAGTCAACTGGTGGACTTCTTTACTAACTTTTGCCATATGATAGATCTTTCTTTTGTAAGTACAACGGTCTTTGAATTATCTAAATCTGAGTTCGTTTGACCTATTTTCGGTTCAATCAAAGTTTAAAGCTTAAATGTAACTTTTAAGTTTTTAAGGGTTTTTAGGTTTTGATCTTTTAATTTTTCGAAACAACTTTAGGTTTGCTTATAAAAACATGTGGATATTGTTTCCTCAACAATATCAATGATTTCTTAAGAGCTTGAATTTACTGGGCGTTACAAGGAGAAAGGAGCTTAATCTTGTCCATATAGCCAAGGAGTGGCCATTTATTTTAAACACATTCAAGTAACTGTTTCTGATTTGTAGTTTATTTTTAAAATACCATTGTTCTTTGTCTGTTCTTCATAAAGTTCGTTCCTGGATTTGGTAATTTTATTTTTCACTGCACAATATTGTTTTTGCAAACCAATTCCAAACAGAAAAACCCTAAGGCAAATCCAGTGAGAAAACCTTGAAGAGAAAACAATGCAGGAAGACAACCCTATCAAAAACAAGAATGAGAGAAAACCCTAAGGTAAATCAGGGAGACAACCCTACAAAGAAAACAATGATGAGAGAAATCCCTAATGTAAATGTAGGAAAACTCTTGTAAAGAAAACAAGGATGGGAGAAAACCCTAAGGTCAATCCAGGGAGACAACCCTATAGAGAAAACAAGGATGGCAGAAAACCCTAAGGTAAATGAAAGGAGAAAACCCTGTAGAGAAAACAAGGGAGGGAGACAACCCTATAAAAAACAAGGTAGACAAAAAAACCCTAACAAAAAAATAAAATAAAAAATAAGGCAAGGGGGGGTCGGAGGTATCCCTCAGTTTTCAGGTTACAGATTTATAGGTACAAGGTAGACAAGCCACGATTTCATGAGGTAGGAGGCCATCTCCTGAGATAGGGAAAAAACCCTAAGGTAGAAAACAAGAAGGCATGGGGGGTCGGAATTAACCATTGAATTTGCAAGCTACATGTTTCAGGTTTTTAGAAATTACAAAAGCATCACTGTTAGTTTTAGTGTTGGCTGCATTTTGTTGGACAAAATCACTATCATGTAATGTTGCTGATTTCACAGGGATGCCGTATCAGTTCAGAGTCTCCAAATATTCAGAGTTTATTTCTCTGATATGGAAATGGCCTTATTATGGCAAGATCAATGTCACAAGCATTAAGAAGGAATTTCCAAACTCCATTAAGACTCTGCAAAGACTACAGCTCAGCGAAAGTCGGATCCCGAGTTTATCGTCCGAACGGCCTAGTGAAACTCCTGGACACTTATCAGTTAGTAACATAAACAATGATACTTTTAATTAGGGTTCAGTCAGTTTTTGTAACGCCCCGCTTTTACAAAAAGCGTAAGTGAAATTTTTTGAATTTTCACAAGACATTACTAACTTATCAGAGGTAATTATTGGCAACGGAATAAATGTAATATCGATTGGGAATAGAATGACACCTCAGATCTACTACTAAAATACCTCAAAATATATAATAAGTCAGTCAGCATAACTATACAAACAGTAATACCAGTCATGCCTCACAGGGCTAGGTAATCATACAAGTCAAATATCTACATATACTGGAGAAATTATAAGTACTGTCTTAAGTTAGGCTAATGAACTACAACAGGGTAGTCCCAAAATATAGGCTATCTAGCCTTACAAAAAACTGAACTAGGAACCGTCTATGTGTCGGGATAGTCCTGATAATCTTCTTCTTCTTCATAGCCAGAACCATTACAAATACCATACAAAGAGAAGAAAACAACATAAACACCAAAGTGAGTCTGCTGTTTCCAATAATAATATGAGTGCTGATTTATTTAATTAATGCAACATAATGCAATGGCCATATAATCACATGTATATACAAAATATAATCTATGATTGCGAATCATAGACATAAAATGAACATAAACGTAATCATAAAGCAATGACAGTTTTAAGTGTAGAGTTTTAGGTATTTCCCTTTTTCCACTACTCTGTTGGTCTTGGCACGGTTAGCGTGTTATTTGAAACCTTGGTTTCCTCACTAACTTTTAATTATAATCTTTGGGAGCCTTGGCTCCTGGAAACCTTGGTTTCCCTGGTGACCTTGGTACACCAGTTTTTGTATTTATTATTCTTTTCAGGTACCTCCTCATTCACTGAGAACCTTGGAACTCATGTGAAGCCTCGCATACCCACCGTGGATCTTGATCCAATAGCTTGTTATTAGACAGATTATTAGAAATAATAAAATATGCAAAACCACATGCGCAAACAAGTAAATAAAGCAGTAAGCATGTATT
This sequence comes from Alnus glutinosa, assembly GCF_958979055.1. Taxonomy (NCBI): domain Eukaryota; kingdom Viridiplantae; phylum Streptophyta; class Magnoliopsida; order Fagales; family Betulaceae; genus Alnus; species Alnus glutinosa. Next base: position 10,054,094 of record NC_084898.1, on the reverse strand, counting down.
ATAGGAAAAGTCAACCAGCTTCGTCCTCAGTAAGTATAGAGATACTTACTAGTTTCTGCTTCAAAAGTCTTTCTCTATAACTGCATAATTTCAATCATGTAGTAATACTAAATTAGTGAAAAGAGGCTACAAATATGTTTACTATACTTATCCTTAAAGTATTATTTTAACCGTTGTCCTAATACTTCCGTTTTGGTTTTCTTAATCAAGATATTGAATGCTATCTTAGATTATTGAATAATGAAACTAAGACATCTTCTTTTATTAGCCATTCATTCCAACTAGTATGTTGTTATATAACTCCCATTCATACCCATATGAGGCCAAAATACTACTTCTACACACACACAACATTAGCCATATACCCATTTACAGTCACTTACTAAGTTTATACTTAATATTCTCATTCATGCAGGGAGTTCCAGCATACAACACACACACACACCATTCACTTCACACATTCCTTTTTATTAATCAACACACCTTTGTTTCAGCAGCTCATCCCCACACAAAATATTAAAGCAAAGCTACTATCTTGCTTGCTTAAAACTTCATGAGTGTAATTCTTTCAAGAGGAGAAACTACCCATGATCCTATAGAACACATACTGAATTTTAGAGAGTAAAAAGGAAGATTTACTTACCAAAATTTGCACCCAACAGATTGGATAAAAGGAAGGGGTCTAACTCCAAAACAGAGTGCTTGAAATGAGTTGGAAGTTGCTGGTTTTTGAGCTAGAATCAGAGAGAGATTTCAGATGTTGGTTTTTTTGGTGTATTGTTGAGAAACAAGAGGAGATTTAAGGCTTCATTTCTGGCTCATAAGTGCTGGTTTTCATAGAAGAGTGAGAGAGATTTTCCATGGAAGATCCAGCATCAAAACAATGAAAGGAAGGGAGGCTTACGTGAGTGGTATGGGGAGGGCTTTAGCTGGTTTTTGATGTCCCATGCATGCTATATATAATAACTTCGAATGGCTGAGATCAAGCCAGCACAATTTCTTCCAGTGGTCGGATCTTTGACCGCAAGAGAGAGAGATATCCATGCAAGATCATGTAATATCTAATATTAGATTTGTTTTCCATATCTAGTGTCATAATTAGATTGTACTACCATATCTAGTTCAATTTCAACCAAACTAAGCTAACTTAGGCCAACTAAATAAGTTTCAATCATTTGGAGCCGTCCATAAGCAATGGGTTCAAAATCAAAGGTAGAAAATCACTTCTCTGCTGTTTACCCATAAGCTGCATCGCACTGGATAAAGTCGCTCGATCCAAAATTAGTCGATCGATCGACATCGACCCATAATCGCTCGATCGACCAGAAAGTCGCTCGATCGATTTCAACTTTACTGATCTATTTCTTTACATGCATAAATACATAATTTTATTAGACTATTAGCAATTCTTAAGCCTTGTACTTATGCACATATCTTAATAACTTAAGTAGGGTGTCTTTTCCGGGTATTACAGTTTTCAGAAGTCTTCTTCAGAGATATGTTTCTAAAAGATTCTGTACGGATTTCAAGACAGTGTAGTCAGATCCCTTGCATTCATTCAGACGACGTGGTATTCTGTCTGGACGCTCATCAGTCAAGCAAGATCCGTTCGGACTATGTGAAATACCGTCCAGACGTCCACCTATCCAAAGCATCATCCGTCTGGATGATGAGAACTTTTCGTCCGGACCATCCTTTGTGTCAAGAAGCTTCGAATTGTTCCAGCTTGCATCCGTCTGGACATTTCAGCAACACGTCCGGATGACACTCAGTGTTCGACTAGCTAAGGGATTTCTTTCCAAAACACAGATATGGGAAGATGGCTGCAACCATTCGGAAGATGTGGATTCCCGTCCGGACGCGCTCATCCATAAGGCAAGTCGCGCATTCAAAATTTAGACGTCCAAACGACAGCATTCATGGTCTGGACGCCGAGCTACATATATGAAAATTGTGTGCATCAAATCAACCGTCCGGGCGACTATTCCCTTGGTCTGGACTCGCGAAGCCTTAATATGGAAATTGCGTGCAGTTGAAATGCAACCCTCCGGACGATAGGGCAATACTGTCTGGACGCGGCTCAAATCTAGAAAGAATTTTAGCGAAATTTTGGAAAGCCGATCGTACAATTGTTCGTCCGGACGCCTTATGTCTACCGTCCGGACGAGGCCTAGGTTTTTCAAGCCAGACGCTTATTTGAACCTGTAGCCTATAAATAGAGGTCCCTAGGCTTGGGAACTGCAAGAATTCGGTATTGAATTTCGTAGTGCTTAGAGAGTTATATTTTAGAGTTACAGCGCTGATCTGGTCACTCTCAAATCGTTGCCAAGTGTTGTTGATGTGTTGAAACTGAAGTCTATCTTAGGGGTTGGCCCTAAGGTAAAAGATTCCATTGAAGACCCCTTCAAGTAGGAGACTTGGTTGGGAGGCATTCGTGTTGGGTTACACGTTAGAGTTCAAGGTATGACCACTGCATAAGGGTATGTGAGTGCTACTGCTTTGTAACTACCTTTGTCTTTTGATTAGTGGATATCCTAGGTTTGGCTGCCCCAGAGTGGTCTTTCTCTTATCTGAGTTTCCACTTCGTCAACAAAATATCTGTCTCCTTTAATTCCGCATTTTGATATTTTGTTGCACACTATTGCACACACTTGATAAATTAGAAGTCCAATCATTTTTCAATTGGTATCAGAGCAGGTACACTCTGTTAAGGATTTATTTTCTGAGTGTGATCCTCATCTCTTGTGACTTCTATTTTTTATTACACCTTTTATCATGGATTTCTCTTAGTTACCTAAAGAAAATTAAGATATTGAGCTCTCTAAAGTTTTGCTAAATTAGATAAAATTGTTTCTCCAAAAGAGCTCAAAAAGGTGAAGCAAGAAAAAGAGTCTTTGATTGTTCAGTTATCTGAATCACATGCTTTGATTGACTCATTGAAATCTGAGAATACCATGCTATTTGACATTATTGATACACTTGAGAATAAATTAAAGGAATCTGAAAATCTCTTGAAAAAATTCTCAAGTGATAATTTGAAAAGCATGTTGTGTATTCATTCAGATATTTCTAACAAGCCTAGTTTGACTGCTGATTTAAGTACTTCTACTTCACATGCTTCTGATTCTGAATTAGATTCTGTTGATATTAAGCATGTGATAGTAGATGCAGCTTGTTCTGAAAATTCTTGCTTAAATAACTGTGTGAAGCTTAACTCCAAGGATTCGAGAACACAAGGTAAGTTTGTTCCTATTTGTCATCAATGTGGGAAGGTTGGTCATATTAGACCAAATTGTTATCTATTAAAATCCCACAGACCTTGGAAGAAGCAGGAGGATTCCAGAAAGGGCTTTATTGAGAAAACCTCTTCAGATAAATATGTTTCGCCCCATAGGAGGCATATATCTCAAAGAGGGCTTTGTTATTTGTGAAAATGCTAATCTTAAACTTGTAGAGCCCTTCAAGAAGCATTTCAGCAAACAAAGTCAGCCTACCTGCTATCATCGTGGTGTCTCTAGACACATTAGGCCACACTATCCTCAGATCTGACATTAGCAGCCTCGGATCAGGAAAATAGAACAAAAGACAGGTAAGTCCAACTTTAAACCTTCCAAGCCTCATCATGCTTTTCGGCAACAATGGCATTATCCTCAAAGGGATTCTCCCTCATGCCATCACTATGGTAAGTATGGCCACTTCAAATCCGAATACTTCAAAGTGAAGCCTCACAAGCCCAAGAAGAATCAGACCAATGAAGGGCTTGTCAACATGATGAAGAATGTCCTAGTCAGATTGATCAATTGGGACATGGCTCACATCCCTGCCTCACAGGTAGAGAAGGTATGGGTAAGGAAGGATGAGACCATTCACCCCTTGAGGGTGAGTTGACTCACCTAGTAGGTGATGTCTCCCATGCCTAGGATTTTGGTTCCTAAATCCTAGTGCATGTTAGGTATGTTTGCATTGCATTGTTTATCTTGTCATATCTTATTCATGCCTTGCATTTTGTTTGAGGAACCATTTATTTTATCCCCCATATTTTCTCTTGTTGTCTTGAGAAATATCTGCAGATATTTTTTTGGGGGATGACAGTTAAAGCACGTCGGGCAGCTGCTTTTCTGTCTTGGTATTTCTAAACCTCTCTCCCTGAGGACAGGTTTGATTTTACCTTACATGCTAGGACTAGATGTCATTTCCTTTTCCATAAGCATGTCTTTGTTGTTTTTCTGTTTATTGGTTTTGATAAAAAAAAAAAAAAAAATTTGGGGAGAAGATGCGGAATTTTTATTTTTTCTTTTGATAGCTTTTTAGATATTGTATATGTTTTTGCCTGACATCTCAGTTCATTATGCATTAATTGAATATGTTTATATATGATTGAGAGTTTATGTCTGATATCTGCTAAGTTTTCCTGTTGCATCTTAATGATAGATAGTTACTTTCCTAATGCGATGAAAATGTGCACTATCCAAGGCTCCCCTAAGGTACATTATTTTCCTCTTTGACTTCTTGCTTCTAGAAATTCTAATGAGAGAGATGTTTTTAATTAGATGGTCAAATTGACCAATATGCTAGTTGAACCTTGAGCCTAAAAATTCTAGCTTTCTCTCTAGTTTGCAGCACCAAAAGAAACAAGCAGTTATTCTTGTGAATTCTGTGCTTATATTCACTGCTCCTATGCTGAATTAGCTGTATATCTTGTCCTATATGGTGCAAGTAAAATTTTACCTAGTCCTTCATGGTACAAGTAAAAACAATTAGGTGCTGCATCTTAAAGGGAGTGTATCAGATGAGGGTGGCTAGGCCCTAGTAAGATAAGGTTTGACTTTTGACTGATCTATCATCGATTTTATTTCTTGTATAAAAAATACGGTTGCTTTAAGTCATATCAGTGAACTTCATACCTTATTGAAAAAGCTTTCACACACACACGCATTGCATGAGTTGAGTAATCTATTTAAAATTTCTATCTGCAAGGAAATTTGTGCTTATTGAATACTTATCTCTCATTTATATCTTTGCATATTTTTGTAATGCTATTTGACTGTTTTATCATTTGATTATATATGCGTGTTCTGAAGATAACTTTAGGGAAAAATATTTTTCTGCAAATTTTTCTCCAATTTCAGATCTTCAGTGTGAAGCATCCGGACGGACCTATTCTTACGTCCGGACGAGAGCAGTCTTGCCGTACGCTGTCTTAGCAATAGCCGTTCGGACGGTCAAGTGACACGTCCAGACGGGATCTCTACAGGCTTAAGACTTGCATCTCTTTCTCTGCCATACGCACATCTCTGCATTTTTATTGATCTATCATGTCATGTTGTGTGTTTTTCTTGTGGATTTCTCCCGAGATTTTGACATTCTTTGCACATCTCTTCTCATTCCATGATCTTCATTGTGTCTTCCGTTATTCTTTTAAGTTTTTGTTCTTTTTAGAATATCAGAATATTTGTTGATTGGAATATTCTCTTGAGATATTGTGCATGAAAATCCTTTTCTGTCTGTGTGCTAGGCTGATCTTGATATATTTATGCCTTATGAATAGCTGTATTGCTTATATTTTTCTTTGGCATCCATTTGACAGCCGTCTTAAAATACCACATTATTTTTGGAACTAACAGGATTTAATGGTATTTTTGGAGATATTTTTGTTCAGGAATATGATATCCAGTGGCTCCCAACACATTGTTTGACAGATGGATCTTTTGGAAAACAGACTGTTGTTGAAGTCATATGTTTATATTTCCAAAGGTCTCAGGTGTTAGACAAGCTCTTCCCCCCCCCCCCCCCCCCAGGCTCATGTAGAGCCTTCTGTAACATTCCCTCATATATGTATCAGTTAAAGGTTTAGTGGTGAATCTCCTCATTTATCTTGCAGACCAGTTGCTTAGAGGATGTCAATCTACGGATAACTAGTTTCAGGCTTTGCAAAATCAAGAGCTTGAAGGTTTTTCAGTCCTTGGTTCTTGGCTTCCTGAGCTAGAAGCTGAAGTAGTACAAATCCAGCTTTTTATACAGATTTCTCTCTGCTACTTGATTTCAGTGGATCAACGGGATTTGGTACTTGGAGGATTTTTGTTCCTCTCTTTTGGGCAACTTGTAGACTTTTCTCTATTTTCCTTTTGTTTTGGATTATAGAACGTTTTTGTCTGTGGATTTTATATACTCTGTTTACCTTTGTCCTATTGAGACATCAAGGGGGAGTATTTTGTTACTGTGTTCTTTCTATACTTTGTTTACCCTTTGTCCCTTTGAGACAAAAAAGGGGAGTATATGTTTGATTTGGATCGGGATTGTATTTTTAACCGGTCAAGTGATTTTTTGTCCCAGAATAGCCAAAGGGGGAGTTTGTTAGTTTTTGTGTTGGCTGCATTCTGTTGGACAAAATCACTATCATGTAATGTTACTGATTTCACAGAGATGCCGTATCAGTTCAGAGTCTCCAAATATTCAGAGTTTATTTTTCTGATATGGAAAGGGCCTTATTATGGCGAGATTAGTGTCAAGCATCAAGAAGGAATTTCCAAACTCCATTAAGACTTTGCAAAGTCTACAACTCAGTAAAAGTCGGATCCCGAGTTTATTGTCCGAACAGCCTAGTGAAACGCCTGGACACTTATCAGTCAGTAACATAAACAATTATGCTTTTAATCAGGGTTCAGTCAGTTTTCAGAAGTCTTCTTCAGAGATATGTTTCTAGAAGATTATGTATAGATTTCAAGACAGTGTAGTTAGATCCCTTGCATCTGTCCGGACAACGTGGTATTCCGTTCGGACGCTCATCAGTCAAGCAACATCCGTCCGGACGACGTGAAATACTGTCCGGACGACGAGAACTTTTCGTTCAGACCTTCCTCTGTGTCAAGAAGCTTCAAACTGTTCTACCTTGCATCCGTCCGGATATTTCAGCAGCATGTCTGGACGACACTCAGTGTTCGACCAGCTATAGGATTTCTTTTCAAAACACAGATATTGGAAGATCGCTGCAACCGTCCGAATGATGTGGATTTCCGTCCGGACGCGCTCATCCATAAGGCAAGTTGCGCATTCAAAATTCAGACGGCCGGACAACAACATTCATGGTCCGAACGCGCGAGCTACATATATGGAAATTGCGTGCATCAAATCAACCGTTCGGACGACCATTCCCTTGGTCTGGACACACGAAGCCTTAATATGAAAATTGCATGCAGCTGAAAGTGCGACCGTCCGGACGACAAGGCAACACCGTCTGGACGCGGCTCAAATCAGGAAAGAATTTCAGTGAAATTTTGGAAAGTCGGTCGTACAGTTGTTCGTCCGGACGCCTTATGTCTACTATCCGAATGGTGCCTAGGTTTTTCAAGCTAGACGCTCATTTGAACCTCCTATAAATAGAGGTCCCTACGCTTGAGAACTGCAAGAATTTGGTATGGAATTCCGTAGTGCTTAGAGAGTTATATTTTAGAGTTACTGCGTTGATCTGCTCACTCTCAAGCCGTTGCCAAGTGCTGTTGCTATGCTGAAACTGAAGTCTGTCTTAGGGGTTAGCCCTAAGGTAAAAGATTCTATTGAAGACCCCTTCAAGTAGGAGACTTGGTTGTGAGACGTTTGTGTTGGGTTACACGTTAGAGTTCAAGGTACGACCACTACATAAAGGTATGTGAGTGTTACTGCTTTGTAACTAGCTTTGTCTTATGAATAGTGGATATCCTGGGTTTGGCTGCCCCGGAGTGCTATTTCTCTTAACTGAGTTTTCACTTCGTCAACAAAATATTTGTCTCCTTTAATTCTGCATTTTGATATTTTGTTGCACACTATTGCACACTATTGCACACACTTAATAAATTAGAAGTCCAATCATTTTTCAATCACACATTTCTGGAAGGAGATTACAAAGTTTACTAAGGAGCATCATCCTTGGCAGCTTCATACCCAAGATAGTCAAAGAGTAGGAAGCAAAAGCTTGTTCAAGCCTCGAAAGGAGCCAAGGCTCAAATTTTCCGAGACACAGATTTCTCATTATCTGAATATGCTTTCGCTAAGGGAATTGGTGGGTAATTGTTGGGAATAAATCTACTCATATTGGCCCATCTGAAGAACCATGGGCTACCAGGTCAATACCGACCCGAGGAAAATTGGTGGCTCTAAGCCGAGACACCAGGACTCCTGGGTAGGCCAATCCAGGGAAATAGATTCCATCCCTTAAAGAGGCTATTTTCGAGGATAAGAGACAAAAAGGTTCATCCAGATTGAGTCTCAAGAATGCAGACATCCCGAGACCGAGAGTTCAACCAAGGCCAGGGATAAACGTACCTCGGGAACTCAGGTATCAGTTTGCCAAGGCCTGGGACAAGCATGTCTCGGTAACTCAGGTATCAGCTAGCCAAGGCCAGGGACAAAGCATGTCTTGGGAAGTCAGGTGTCAGCCTCATCCAAGGAAATCCGAATTCGAACCCTAATCCAATTAAAACTTCTTAAAGAATTTGGTCAACAATCATATTCCTAGTAGAATTGGGATTGGACTCCCAGTCCTAATATAATCCCTAAAGATTTGGGAATCCCTAAAGATCCAGGATCACCCTAAAGATCCGGACTATATCCTACGTCTAATAAGGAATTTAACTCCAAATCAAACGCTGGCAGTGCTCCAAGGTCAAGTAGGAGCAGGAAACTTAATTTAGGTTTCCCTATACCTCTTTGCCTATAAATAGGCCCATACCCCATATATAATGACAGATTAATTATTTTATGCATTGAGTATATTTTTGTCTCAAAAGCTAATTTAGGCATCGGAGTAAGACCCCTGGAAGGTTCCCTTGATTTGTTGTTTTGCAGTGATTTTGAGAGCGTGAAGAACATCGAAGAACATGCAGTTCAAACCATAATGGAAACTGCCCTAATAGATTCCAATTATATTCCTTCTCAATTCTTTTAATTCTTAATTTTTTCACTATAATGACATCTTTTGTTTTTCAAAGGTACATTTTTAAAGGTTAATAATAGGATTATGATTAACAAATTTTCACCAAAAAAATAAAATAAAATACATTAACAAAAAATGAACAACTTTTAGAGATCAATAAGTTCAAACTTTAGATTTCAAATTGACAAAAAATCTAAACTTAAAAATATTAAAATATAGGTGTAGTTTAATTTTGAAGAACAATATACAAAGAAAATTCATAAAAATAAGTAAGTAGTCTTGAATCAATTTTTTAAACACTCGTTAACGGCAACCTTTTGTTTTATGTCTGGTCCAAGAATAATGAGTGAGCCTAGGCGCTAATAATTTTAATAATTTTTATTTTAAAATCATATATTTTTTACATATTAAATAAGAAATTATGTACTTTTTATATAAGGATAATTACATTATTGATCCTTGAGATTGGTCTAAATTACAAATTATTCCCTGTGGTACAAAAAGTTCATAGATACTTACTATGGTAAATTACAATTACGAATCACTCTCTGAACCCGTTTTTTGTTCACCAAATTAACAGATTCCGTTAGTTTGCCACGTCATACTCAATAAGAAATTGACACATGTCCATTACAATAAAAAAAATATAAATAAATAAAACTTAAAAAATATTTTATTTTTTATTTTTAAAATAGAAAATAGCAAAGGGGTGGCTAGCCATGTCTGGGGTGGCGCACAACCTCCCCTAGGCCTGGGGTGGCCACGTATCGATTTCCTATTAAGTATGGCGTGACAAATTAACGGAATCTGTTAACTTGATGGACGACAAATGGGTTCAGGGAGTGATTTGTAATTATAGTTTACCACATGGACCCTTTATAAACTTTTTGTACTATATAAAATGATTTGTAATTTAGGCCAACCTCAAAATCCAATTATACCTTTTATATATTTAGGGATACATGATAATTTTATACACTAAATTAAGGGTGCGTTTGGGATTGCGATTTCGTAGACAATAAGTGCGATTTTAAACCAAATCGCAGAACATATATCGTTTGGAAACTACATTTTTAAAAATTGCGATTTGAAAACGTAGAAAATCTGTTTTTTCAAATCGCAGATAAGATGATGCTTTTTTGAAAACGTAGAATTTTAAAGGTAAATTCACGATTTTAAAGGCTAAATTGCGATTTTGCCAAACGCTTAACTGAATTTTTAAAAATCACTTTTTTCAAATCACATATTTTAAAATCATTATTTTAAATCACACTTTTTGAAATCACAAACCCAAACGGACCTAAAGAAATCTTTTTGTTAGAAAAATTTCTGTCCTTTTATCCAAGTCAATTACTTACGCTCATTTGCGAGCTCTTCTTTCTATCACGAGGGGTGCTACACATGCACCCCTCATCTTCCTCTCATCCTCTTTTTTCATTAAACAAATTGATTTTAATAAAAACTACATTAAAATCAATTTATATAATGAAAAGAGGTGAATGAAGGGGGATGAAAGGATGCTTTTTTTGAGCATTTCCCTTCTATCACAATGGAAAGGGCAATCGCAGGAACAACGACGACAACAATACGACAACTGCCCATGCCACTTGTGTCCCGCCACGTGGCCGTGATTGGAGCTGGCGCCGGCGGTCTTGTAACGGCCCGGGAGCTCCGGCGCGAGGGTCTCAGCGTGGTGGTCTTCGAGCAAGCCGACCAGGTGGGCGGCACCTGGGTCTACACCCCAAAGGTCGAGTCCGACCTGCTCGGACTCGGCCCCATCCGGACCACGATCCACTCAAGCCTCTACCGCTCCCTCCGCACGAACCTCCCCCGGGAGTCCATGGGTTTCCGGGACTACCCTTTCGTCTCACGGGATGACCCGGACCGAGATCCGAGGCGCTTCCCGGGTCACCGAGAGGTCCTCATGTATCTCGAAGACTTCGCGCGCGAGTTTGGGATTGCTGAATTGGTGCGGCTGGAGACGGAGGTAATGCGCGTGGGATTAGTGGAGGGCTCGAAATGGAAAGTGATGTCAAGAAAGAGAGGCAGAGACGAAACGAGTGTGGATGAGATTTTTGATGCCGTTGTTGTGTGTAACGGCCACTACACCGAGCCTCGTGTCGCTGAAATTCCCGGTATTTATGTGTTGGGTACATGAAAGAGAATTGTAAATTACTAAATCAATCGGTTAGAAGCTTATTCTTTTTTTTTTTTTTTTTCAGGCATGAGTAAATGGCCTGGGAAGCAAATTCATAGCCACAATTACCGTGTTCCAGAGCCTTTTCGAGATCAAGTATGTGCCAGGTTTCTATCTACTTCATCCTTATTTTTTTGGGTATTTAAAGTTTGGATAGTGAACAAGTATGCTTTTGACAGATTGTAGTTTTGATAGGGAGTTCAGCAAGTGCTTTTGATATTTCTCGGGACATTGCTGGTGTTGCCAAAGAAGTACATATTGCTGCGAGAACAATTGGAGATGGAACATTTGGAAAGCAGGCTGGCTATGATAACATGTGGCTTCATCCTATGGTAAAATACTTTCCCATGGTGACAATTGGGTGGTTATTATGACAAGTTATTCGAGTAATTTCACTGTGATTCTGCGTAAAGTTGATCTAAAGTGCTAATCTTAATACTAAATTGATGCAGATACAAAGTGTCTGTGAAGATGGTACTGTATATTTCCAAGACCGTAGCTTTATCCTTGCTGATGTCATTCTTCACTGCACAGGGTATGCTGAAAACTCCATTATTTGGCCTTAGCTTCATCTAGGACCAAAATTCCCTTAACAGAAAGTTTCATATTGAATGTAAAATTTGTGAGTGAACCCAAAATGAAGCATTGAATGATAATTGAAAGTTGTGTGAATGTTGGTTAAAGTGTTTTGGAGAGTGATTTTTGTTTTTGGTTTGAAAAGTATTTTGACTTGACATAAATCAGTTTGAGTGAAAACAGTTTTAAGTGTTTTGTGAATGTTTTATGTTTTGGGTCCTTTGTTAAGATAAAGGAAACTTTAACAACCATAGCCTTTCTCTTTTTAAGGTACAAGTATCATTTTCCTTTTCTTGAAACGGATGGCTTTGTGACTGTGGATGACAACCGTGTGGGGCCATTGTACAAGCACATTTTCCCGCCAGTCTTGGCCCCATGGCTTTCCTTTGTTGGGTTACCGTGGAAGGTTTATCCCTACTTATCATAGTATGCCCTTGGTTTTTAGTTGGATATATATTATTTTGATCTTAGTTAATGGTGGAAGAAAATCTTTGTATGTGGTTGGTGCCAGGTTATTCCTTTTCCCATGTTTGAATTACAAGGCAAGTGGATAGCTGGTGTCTTGTCTAATCGTCTCATGCTTCCATCACAACAAGAGATGATGGAAGATGTTGAAGCTTTCTACTCATCGGCCGAAGTTTCTGGCATGCCTAAGCGGTACACTCACAATTTGGGTGGTAGTCAGGTATATATTTGCTCAAGCCAGGAGCCTTACATGGTCTATTTTGATGTTTGTTACTTTTGTGAGCTCACATTAATTTAGTTTGGTGGCTAATGGCCAATTTTCAATGTGTTGTTAAATGGTCCCAAACTGGCACAATGAAAGAACATAAGGGTGTCTAAACACTGCTTGCACTAGATATCAAGTTAAGACTATAAGTATATCTTTACCTACGTCCCTCAGATTATTGGGAGTAGTATTGTGTTAGTCTTTATCTTTATGCAAGAGTCATAGTCCTAGTCCGAGTGAGACTATCAGTTCTAATCCTAGTTAAGTAAGTGTCCAAGTCCAAGTGGGACTATAAGTCCTAATCCTGGTCTAAGTCAGTGTTGTAACCTTCATTTAAGTGCAGTATTGGAATAAAGTATGGGTAGAGAATTATTCAGTAAAATCAAATTGCGTTGTGAGGTCTTGAGGTCCATGTAAAAGCCTCTATCTTTGTTCTTTATGGTAACCATAGTGAAGTTACGCAGGACCATCATATCAACTTTCCAGTCCAAGGTCCAGTTATGCGGTCTATTTCTAAGGCACGTAACAACTTGTTACCAGAGCCAACAATGTCTTCACCTTCCTCGTTGCCTTCCGAGCAACGGCTGGAACCATTGGAGACTAAATTTGATTCTGAGATGCGGGAGCTTTCACAGCAATGAATTCCAGGTTTGATCAACTGTTTGATCATCGACACACCAACACAGGGATTTGATCTAATAATCGCAGTGAAGGACCACGAATGCCCCAGACAGGTTTGGGCACCAGAGGATCAATGGCTCCTAGGGTGTCTAAGTTAGATTTTCCGCGCTATTGTAGCAATGACGACTCGACTAGTTGGATTTACCGGATCGAGCAATTTTTTGAATTCCATGGTACAAACGAGGAGGAGAGACTACCCTTAGCTGCCTACCGTAACGAAAAGAGTAGTGACGCTTTTAAAGAGGGGGAGTCTCCATGCTAGGTATGGTCCAACCCTTTTTGAGGATTTTTTTTGATTATTTATCTAAGCTGAAACAGGTTGGGTCAGTGCGTGACTATCAAATTCAATTAAAAAGACTCCCAAGTCATGTTGGCAAATTTTCTCTAGAACACCAATTGGGGCATTTCATCAGTGGGCTTAAACATGATATGCACGGAGGTTCAAGCAGCACGCCCCGCAAGCCTCATCGCTGCAATAGGCTTGGCACAGTTGTACGAAGCCAAGCAACAAGCCCAATGCCGGAATAGTTTGCCGGAACCCCTAAGGCCCCCCAATCTGCCGCCCATGCCATCGTGGGTGCTAACCCTAGCCAAGAATCCCCAAATCAAAAAACTCATAGCAAAAGAATTAAAAGATAGAAGGGGCAGAGGGTTGTGTTTGAATTATGACGAGAAATTCAAACCTGGCCATTGATGTGCCAAATTGTTTTGGCTAGAATTGAAGGATGATGAAGAGGAAGCACTACCAGAATGGGTTGATGCGGAAAATTTCAAAGGATTTCTCAGAGAGGGGGAGGAGCTGCCAGCAATTTCTCTACACGCCATCACCGAAGCTCACGGTCCTTGCACGATGTGGATAAAAAAGACTATGGGTGGCTGCAAAATCCTGCTTCTCTTTGATAGTGGAAGCATGTTATGGGCCTGTGTTTGGGATTGTGTTTGTGAGCGAGTAATGGGTTTGGTGAGGGGCAAAGCCGCTGAATCAGTCTTCTTGGGTTTACCTATGGTGAAGGTGATGAATGGATAATGGGGTATTCGAGGTACCCCTGCCTCCTAACAACCATAGAAGTCGTTTGTTGATAATTTTCTTCATACTTTATTTCTCCTCAAAACCCCTTATTAATAGGGTGCAAACAAACATAGAAATAATACTATTCCCTTATTTGGTCTCCTACAAATCTGCTGCTAATGGGAATTATAATCTCTTATTCTTAGGCTGAATCTTAGGCTGCTAGTGGGGGATAACAACCCCTTATTTCTAGGAACTTCCTAGCCCAAAGTCGTGCTGTCCAAGTACTCGACTTTCCTCCCTTACATCCCATATGTGTCTCAGCCGCCATTAGGGTTTACTAGGGTTTTGTTTTGCCTAGCATAGATACGTAACACTCCTCCGGCCTTAAAATGACCCTTGTCCTCAAGGGTAAAAGTTGGAAAGCGAAGTTTGAAGTCCGAGAGGAGTTCCCACGTGGCATCAGCGGGTGAGAGCTCCTTCCAATGCACCAGTATTTCCGGATTTCCCTGCTGGAGTCGTTGATCAAGGATGGCTTGGGGAGTCAACTGGCTATCTTTTGAAATAAGGGGGAGATCATCTTGAAGACATGAAATACATCATGGATTTTGGCTTTTGGTGGGAGTGCAAGGCAGCATGCTACAAGGCCGATCTGTTTGACAATTCTGTAGGGCCCATAGAACTTGGGGGCTAGTTTTGGATGCTGGTAGTCTGCACAGAGTTTTGCTGGTACCCTTGGAGTTTCAAGTAGACCCATTCTTCTTCGGAAAACACCCATTCCATATGATCTTTATCATACGCCTGTTTCATTCGATTCTGAGCTTCCAACAAATGTTGTCGCACCTCCCGAAGAATGTCATCTCGGGCCTTCAATGTATCTTCAACAGCAACGGACCTGGTTGTGCTGGGAATGTATGGCAATAAGGAAGCTGGAGGACAATCGTAAACGATCTTAAAGGGAGTTCGCTTAGTGGCCGAATGAAAACCCGTGTTGTAACAATACTCCACCCAAGGGAGCCACTTGGCCCATTGTTTTGGTGAAGAGCTGGTGAAGCACCGCAAATACATTTCCTATGCTCGGGTGAAAATTTGTCATCGCAATTGAAGTAAAGGCCCCTGTCCCTTCGGTCCTTCAATTCGGCTGGGCTTAGTTTTCGGATCATTGGAGCTCGGTTTCGCACCAAATTGGCTGACGGCAGTGGCGGTATGTTGGGTGGTCCCGTGGCCCTCCTTGGCTCTAAAACGTTTGGGCCTCTTCGTTGTGACAGCAGCCATGCCTCATACAACCTTGCAAGCCCCACTGCGGCAGTGAGGGTGGTGGGTCGGGAGGCTTGGGCTTTCGGCCTAATACTCTCTTTGAGGCCGCTGATGAACCCCTCGTTTTGTAGGGCTACCGAAAGTCTTCGGCACTGCTCAACAAGCGCTCGTATGGTCCCTGATATTCCCGTACGGTCCTTGTTTGCCGCAATTTAGTGAGGTCCCCAAAGAAATCATCAAACTGCGTAGTGCCATATCTCACATGCAGCCCATCCTTCAATTGCTCCCATGATGCGTCCTCCTTAGTCTCCTTAAAGAGCCGGTACCGTAATTGCGCCTCACCCTCAAGATGGTAGGTTGCCAAAACTACCTTGTCTTCTTTTGCAGTATGTTGAAATTCAAAAAACTGCTCCGCACGACATACCCAACTGGTTGGATCTTCGGTACCATCATACTTAGAAAAGTTCAATTTGGCAACCTTTGGGAAAGAGTTGCTAGATTCAGTCTAGGCGACTGTCCTGCCAAACCCAGAGGAACCTGCGAATTTGCTGTGTCTTCCGCTCAGGCTGTTTGGAATTGGTCGACCAGAACCGCCAGCATCTCTTCCATCTGTTTCCTGAGTCGTCGGTCTTCCATCGATCCCATCTCCTTCTCCAATCTTTTGATCCGTGGTTCCGTCATGTCACAACCTGGCTCTGATACTAAAATGTTATGGGCCTGTGTTTGGGATTGTGTTTGTGAGCGAGTGATGGGTTTGGTGAGGGGCAAAGTTGCAGGATTGGTCTTCCTGGGTTTACCTATGGTGAAGGTGATGAATGAATAATGGGGTATTCGAGGTATCCCTGCCTCCTAACAACTATAGAAGTCGTTTGTTGATAATTTTCTGCATGCTTTATTTCTCCTCAAAACCCCTTATTAATAGGGTGCAAACAAACAAATAAATAATACTGAAATAACCGATTCTAGGGAAAGTATAATTCCCTTATTTGGTCTCCTTCAAATCTGCTGCTAATGGGAATTGTAATCCCTTATTCTTAGGCTGAATCTTAGGCTGCTAGTGGGTGATAACAACCCCTTATTTCTAGGAACTTCCTAACCCAAAGTTGTGCTCCCCAAGTACACGACTTTCCTCCCTTACATCCCCATAAGTGTCTCAGCCGCCACTAGGGTTTACTAGGGTTTTGTTTCGCCTAGCATAGGTACATAACAAAGCACTCACAACTTCATCAGCACCGCCATGACCCAAAGAGTGGGAATCTCGTCGACGAAGGGAGGAAGACTGGAGGTCCTCGTGGCTAACGGCGAATGGTTGCTCAATGGGGGTGTTTGTCGTGGAATCACCATATGGCTGGACAACGTTTTCTTCATGGTGGACTTCTGCATACTAGATATTGAAGGATGTGAGGCTGTATTAGCGGCTGTGGCTGAGGGTCTTAGGTTCCATTTTGTGGGATTTTTCAAGTCTATGGATGAGTTTTGTGTGGGAAGGAGACTGGGAAGTGTTGCAGGGAATTTCAACGCCTCAAGATAAGGTGGTAGATTGGACAAAGTTTCTGAAACTCGTGGCTGCTGCAGAGGTATGACAAATCAAGGCAGTCCACTTAGGAGAAAAGGGAGCCCAATTTGAAGAAGTGGAGCCCGGTATCCAGGCCTTACTTGATCACTACTCTAGCCTGTTTCATGAGCCCAAAGGCGTAGCACTTGCCAGAGCCCATAATCATAAAATTCCAATCTTGTCAAGCCATGGTCTGGTCAGCGTTTGGCCTTATGAGTATCCTTTTTATCAAAAAAAAAAAAAAAAAAAAAAAAATGAAATTGAGTGGCAAGTCTCTTGCTTTTTAAATTCCAGAGTAGTAACAGTTAGCACAAGAAGAAACATGATGGATCATGGAGATTATGTGTGTTGACTACTGAGCTTCGAATCCAATCATGGGAAATTTATCTAAGGATAAATTTCCCCATACCTGTGATAGATGATCTTCTGAATGAGTTGCATGGGGGCCAGAGTTTTCTCCAAATTGGGCTTACGTTTAGGCTATCATCAAATCAGAGTTCATCCACCAGATACTGAAAAGACGGCATTTCGGATCCACCATGGGCACTACGAATTTCTAGTAATGCAGTTTGGGCTATCCAATGCCCAGTCCACCTTTCGGGCCCTAAAGAACATCTTTCAGAAGGTAATTCGGAAGTTTGCTTTAGTTTGCTTTGATGATATTTTAATTTATAGCAAAACCTAGGTGGAACACTTGCATCATGTGGCCCAAGTTTTTGAAATTTTATGGACCCATCAATTGTTCCTGAGGAGAGATAAATGCCAATTTGGCAAAATTGAGGTGTGCTATTTGAGACACATAACTTCTCCGCAACGGGTGGAGATGGATCCTGGAAAACTTGATTCAATAATGGGGTGGCCCAAACTCAAAAGAATGCCTTTGGATGGTCAGCCCACGCAGAGGAATCCTTTAATGAGCTGAAACGGGCTATGACCCAGGCCACAGTTCTAACTTTACCTGATTTTTCCAAACCATTCATAGTAGAATGTGATGCCTCTGGGTTAGGCATTGGGGCGGCCTTGCTGCAAGAAAATCAACCCATAGCTTATTTTAGCAAAGATACCAAGGGGAGAGAGCTCAGACTATCTACCTATGAAAAAGAGATGCTGGCATTAGTCTCGGCACTCTAAAAGTGGAGACCCTATTTGTTGGGTTCAAAATTTATTGTTTGCACTGATCAGAAAAACCTAAAATTTCTATTGGATCATACTATATCAACTGCAGCCCAGCAACGGTGGTTGGTAAAATTATTGGAATAAGATTATGAGATTGAGTATGAGCGGGGAAAATAAAATTCAGTAGCCGATGCCTCGTCACGAATAGAAGGTCTGAATACTTTGTTGGCTATTTCTCATCCAGTACCACATTGGCTAGAGCCTATTCAAGAAGAAATTCAATCTGATCTAGAACTCCAAGCTCTAGTTGTCAGAATACAAGGAGAGGCGGTGGGCCATGGCAATTCAAGGAGGGCCTGATTTTCTTTATGGAGCGGGTATATTTGCGCAGCACTTCTTCTTTCATTTAGCCCATCATTGCAGAAATACATGGGACACACACGAAGAACTCTTTAAAACCATGAAGATGCTAAAGACTGTTTTACTGGCCCAAAATGAAGAAGCGGGTCAAGGCCTTTGTTAGGCAGCGTGAAGTGTGTCAACAACACAAAACTGAGACGACCATGCCTTTGGGCCTCTTGCAACCTTTACCAACCCATACTAACGTTTGGGCTGAGGCCTCAATGGACTTCATTATTGATTTACCCAAGTCGCATGGGAAATCCACTCTTCTGGTGGTTGTTGACCGGCTAGGTTGTAAGAGGCCCAAAGGCATGGTTGTCTCAGTTTTGTGTCATTGACACACCATGCCGGGGTCCATTCTGTGTGATCGAGATCCAACATTGACAAGTCGTTTTTGGACTGAATTTTTTTCACTTCATAAAATTAAATGCAATTTTAGTTCGGCTTATCATTTGCAAACTGACAGGCAAACGGAAGTCCTTAATCGCACGGTAGGGATGTACTTAGGATGTCTAACGAGTTCAAAGCTTAAAGAATAGGTTATGTGGCTTCTATGGGTTGAGTATTGCTACAACACTAGTACCCTTTCAGCTCATATCATAACTCTATATGAATTGGTGTATGGAAGATCTTCTCCCACTTTGTTATCATATGTCAAGGGCACAACACAGGTGGAAGCCGTTGGGAAGACTCTAGTGGAGCATGATCAGCTACTTAGGGAGGCGAGGGATTGTTTGCTAAAAGCTCAACATCGAATGGCACAAATTTACAAGAAGCATCACAAGGAGAATCATTTAAGATTTTTTAAAAAAATTGTACTCGTCGCGTTCTTGCTTGATTTGCCTAGGAATCATTGCATCCTGTTTTCCACATCTCAGTTCTTAAGCAGCATGTGGGTACCACAAAACCTACAGGGATCGAGCTACCCGATGGGCTGGATTCGCAGGTCCAGCATCAAGCAATACTGGAGCGGAGGGTGCACAAGGGAATACCTGGAAATCTTGGTACATTGGGCGGGTTATTCTACAGCAAATGCTTCTTGGGAAAAGAAGGCTGACTTCATTTCTCGCTTTTCAAAATTTGTTCTCGAGGACAAGGACGTTTGTATGGGGGGAGGAATGTTACAATCCTTAGTAAGTTAAGACTATAAGTATATCTCTGCCTACCTCTCTCAGATTACCAGAAGTAGTATTGTGTTAGTCTTTATCTTTACGTAAGGATTGTAACACATTTACTAAAATCTACCTTGATTCACGTAGTAAGAGACCAGCTAAGTTGGAGAGATGTATTTTGGCCTTTGAAGCCAATTAAAGTGCATACCTCTTGTTCTGATTTCTTTACATTAATTTGGTCATGCTCAAAAAGAATTTTTGGTGTCACTTTGCAGTTCGAGTACAATGCTTGGCTTGCCGCCCATTGTGGATGTCCTGCAGATGAAGAATGGAGAAAACAAATGTATTACTCAACTGCAAAGAACAGACTTGCTCGACCTGAGTCTTACCGTGACGAATGGGAAGATCATCACTTGGTTTTGCAAGCTCATGAGGATTTCATTGACCAAATCTCAAATCGTGTTAGTGACAGATACCTCTCTCAGTAATCAAGCTTCAAGACTCATTTTTTCCTTGCGTTATTATTATTCTCTTCTATTCCTGGTGGTTTATACATTATTTTTGAATAATAATGTAAATTAAGAATAATGAGAGAGAGAGAGAGAGAGAGAGAGAGAGAGCTGTTCATTCTTCTAAGCGCTTGGGAACTGAAATTGAATAAATCAAGATTGACAGTGCTTAGAAAATGCTCAAATATAATTGAATACATCATGACATTTTGCATTTGTCTCTTTACTCCCCGTTACTAGTCATATTCATTTGATATGATGCCTTGTACATCACTAACGGTTGATTTGGATGGGGGATTTTGAGAGGAATCGAATGAAAAAATTAGTTGAAATCAACCACCCTTGTTCGTGATCTTTTGAAGGCAAAGCAAATGGTAGAACAGAGTTCGATATTCCATTCCACTCCCTTGTATTAATTTCCCCCAAATGGTACGGAATTACACGTTCCTTCATTATATGTGTTAAGCATACTTGCTATCCTCCGACGTATAAAAGACAATTAAAATATATGGGAAAACTATACTTTACCCTCTAAATGTTTCACTCCTTTTTTAATCTTACCTCCAAAGTGAAAAAATTTACGGTGGATCCCAACAAAATTTCCTAATTTTTCAATGTAGTCATTCTGTTAGATGATTCCGTCTTCCCTGATGGAAATTGCCGCACGTGCACCACACGTGTGATTTTTGCTCTCGATTTCACCAAAATGCCTTCATGTTTCTTAAAACTGGAAATCTTATCTTGATTGACGCCGGTAAGTTCACCGTATGGGCGATAAACACTCTTTCGCATTCATTAGTACAATTGTCTCTCTACAACACTGGTAATCTTGTTCTACACACTTTGGAGGGTGTTACTTTGTGGGAGAGCTTCCATTTTCCGACAGATACCCTTCTCCCCCAACAACTACTCACTAGAAATACAAAGCTTGTCTCCTCAAGGAGCCAGAGCCATTATTCCTCTAGTTTCTACAAGCTTTTCTTCAACGACAATAATCTTCTCTGCCTTCTTTACGATGGACTTGAGATTTCCAGTATTTATTGGTTTGATCCATGGCTTGTGAGTTGGGATGCTCAAAGGTCCACGTACAACAATAGTAGAATTGCAGTGCTTGATTTCTTAGGGAACTTCAGTTCTTCCGATGATTTCACTGCGGTATCAGCTGATTATGGGGCTGTGCTTCATAGAAGACTGACAATTGATTACGATGGTGATATTCGAGTCTACAGCTGGAAAGAGGAAAAGGAGACGTGGGTTATTTGATGGGAAGCCATTCAGAAACCTTGCAAGATTCATGGTATTTGTGGGGCCAATAGTACATACAGCTATGTTGCTGGTTCTGAGAGGAAATGCTCTTGCCTTCCAGGATATAATATGAAAAACCATACCGATTGGTCTTAAGGTTGTGAACCGGGATTTGATCTCTCTTGCAACAAAAATATATGAGTCAGGCTTTCTGTAGCTATCCCATGTTGAATTCTATCCCAATGAAACATGAGGGCGTTTTGGTAAAGTTGAGAGCAAAAATCACATGAAGGCGGAATCATTTAACGGAATGGCTACAATGCAAAATTAGGAAACTTTGTTAAGGTCCATCGCAAATTTTTTTTACTTTAGATGCAAGATTGAAAAATAGGCGAAACATTAGGGGGTAGAGTGTAGTTTTCCCAATATATTTATATATAATGATCAAATCATAAATTTTTCTTTCTTTATTTTCTTTATCTCAAACATCCAAACAAAAAAAAAAGAAAATACTTTTATACATTTCATTTAGCTAATCCAAAAATACGATTTTTATTTTTTTAATGGTCTAAAGTGAATGTGATACTCCGTATAAAAATCAAAATTTTTATTAATGATTAATCCAATAAACACAAACTTTTTGCAAAAAAAAAAAAAAATGAAGAGAAAAGAATGCCTTAGTTAATAATTCATTTATTTCTCTCCCGAACATTCTCTGTGACTCTTGGTACGTTTGGTGCAAATCTTTCACGAATGATCGAGGGAAACCCTAGCTAACGCAGCCGGTCATCCTTATCCCTTTTACGAATATTTGTAGTCCCCATTACGAATGTTCATGGTCCCCATCACGAACGATTGTTGACGTGTTGTACTATGTGTTGGAAAGTACATCCTACGCCTTCATCATGTGTGTAAAATCGTTCCATGAACGATCGCCCAACCCTAAAATTCATACGAACGTTCACTATTCGCTTGAGGAATGTTCGCCAAATAGCCAGATCAGTTAAACCTTATCCTATGCATTCTCTATCCATAAGTACCCCTTACCCTACATCCCTCAGCACCATTTCTTCTCTGTGCACTTATTCTATCACACTCTTGATTAGAGGAAAGTTCTAGACAAAGAATAAGAAGTTGAGTTGAGAATCAACCTTTATTTGAGGTAACCTTTGTTGTCTAACATTTCTTTCATGTTGTTAATGTTCTATCCTTATTGGTTCATTATTTGTTTTACAATTTTCATTACATAAAAGTTTTAAGGAATTGTTTTCCCACTTCAAAAGAAAATGCCATTTTCAAAATATAAGTTTATATCCACTCTTTGTTTTCATAAATGGTTACAGTGTCATATTTTATTTTACCTTTGTTATGCTATTAGGAGCTTTAAATTAAGAGCTAGCATGTTAGATTAGGTTGTCTCACCATGGGAAGCGCCTGCGCTGTTTGCGAAGAAGAAGGATGGTTCAATGCGTTTATGCATAGACTATCGCGAGCTGAATCGAGTGATGATAAAAAACAAATATCCTTTACCAAGGATCGACGATCTCTTCGATCAACTTAAGGAGGCCATGGTTTTCTCTAAGATCGATCTACGGTTAGGGTATCATCAACTCAAGGTGAAAGAAGAAGACATCCAGAAGACGGCGATACGTACTTGGTATGGCCATTATGAATTTTTGGTTATGCCGTTTGGAGTAACAAATGCACCATCTGTATTCATGGACTTATTGAACTTGTATTTCATATGTATCTTGATTGGTTCGTAGTCATGTTTATAGATGACATTTTAGTTTATTCCACCAATCACCGTGACCACGGGGATCATTTGAAAACAGTACTGGGTATTCTAAGGGAGAAGAAGCTATTCGCTAAACTCAAGAAATGTGAATTTTAGCTAGAAGAAGTCTCGTTCCTAGGCCATGTAATCTCCAAAGATGGGATAGCTGTCGATCCAAGTAAGATTCAAGCGGTAATGAAATGGGAGCGGCCAACAAATGTCCATGAAATTCGAAGTTTCTTAGGATTGGCTGGATATTATCGAAGATCCATAGAAGGCTTCTTTAAGCTTTTAGGCCCTTTGACCGCTCTGACGAAGAAAAACACTCATTTGCGACGAGTGCGAAGCAAGCTTTCAAGAAATCAAGTAGAGGTTAGTATCTACAACTATCCTCATACTTCCGATGGAGTCAAAGAAATTCATTATCTATAGCGATGCCTCTTTCAAACGACTAGGTTGCGTACTCATGCAACAAGGCAAGGTAATCGCCTATGTGTCGAGACAATTCAAAGATCACGAAAGAAATTATCCTACTCACGATCTAGAACTTGCAGCAGTAGTTTATGCCTTGAAAATTTGGAGGCACTATCTATTTCGGGAGAAGATTGAAATCTATACCGATCATCAAACTCTCAAGTACATCTTTTTGCAGAAGGAGATGAATATGAGGCAATGAAGATGGCTAGAGCTCATAAAATACTACAATTGATATATCTTGTACCACTCAGGTAAAGCAAATGTTGTTGTTGACGCTCTAAGTAGGAAATCACGAAGTGATACCTTGAACACTTTGACTACTCCAGATCAACTTGCTCGGCAATTAGGGATGATCCAACTGGACATTGCTCCAACTGAAGAGCAATCCGCTCTTGCAACATTAATAATCCACCCCTTAACTGCTGATAGGATCAAGATTGCCCAAGAAAATGATCTTGAGTTACAAGAACTCATGGAGAAGGCTAGTCACGGCGATGCCCTTGGTTTTCATTTTACGGATGACGATTTGTTAAGAACTGGAGATGCTAGAACCATCATACCAAACGATGCAAAGCTGAAGAGAGATATTCTGGACGAAGCTCACAAATACAAATATACGATACATCCAGGAAGCACCAAGATGTACCAAGATTTGAAGAAGAAGTTATGGTGGGGTGCATGAAGCGGGATATTGCAGAGTACGTGGCACAGTGTCATGTTTGTCAACAAGTGAAGGCTGAGCATCAAAGACCTATAGGGCCTCTCCAACCCCTTAATGTTCCAGAATTGAAATGGGATCAGATTGCTATGGACTTTGTGGTAGGTTTGCCAAAGGCATTCAGTGGCCAAGATTCCATTTGGGTGGTAGTCAATAGACTTACCAAAAGTGCTCATTTCATTCCATTCCATATCACGGATTTAGTATCGAAGTTAACTGAACTATACATAAGAGAGATAGTCAGGTTACATGGAATACTTGCCTCTATCGGGTCTGAAAAGGACCCTCGATTTACTGCACGATTCTGGAAGTGCTTACATGATGCAATGGGTACAAGGCTGAACATTAGCACGACCTTTCATCTTCAAACCGACGGATAGTCAGAAAGGACCATCCAAACTTTGGAAGATATGCTGAGATTGTGCATACTTGACTTTAAAGGTAAATGGATTAAATATCTATGGGCACAACTATTGGGATGGCACCATTTGAGGCTCTCTATGGGCGCAAGTGTAGATCTCCATTATATTGGGATGAGCTTGGTGAAAGACAATTGGTTGGGCTAGAGATAATACAAGACACGAAGGATAAGGTTGCACTTATCTGGGAGAGAATGTTGACGGTTCAGAGTCGACAGAAAAGCTACGCAGATAAGCATCGCCACAAGCTAGAATTTAATATTGGTGACCTTTTGTATCTGAAGGTTTCACCAATAAAGGGAGTGATGCGGTTTGGCACAAAGGGAAAGCTAAGCCCAAGGTACGTTGGTCCTTTTGAAATAAAGGAAGTTGTGGGTCCTGTGGCATATAGAGTTCATCTGCTACCTACTTTATCTGCAATACATGACGTATTCCATGTATCTAATATGAGAAAGCATGTGCATGATCCATTGCACGTTATTGATTTTGAACCATTGCAAAATTCAAGAAGACCTCAAGTACAAAGAACTACCAGTGCAAATTTTATATCGCAATAAACAACAACTTCGAACAAAGACCATTCCATTAGTTAAAGTTCTGTTGCGAAATCATAATGTAGAGGAGGCATCTTGGGAACTTGAGCATGATATGAGAAATAGATATCCACATCTATTCTAAAGGTTTGGAAATCCTTCGCAATATTTTATTAAAATACCTACTATATGTGAGTGATGTGATTTACAAATTGTGATATATATAGTTTGATAGTGTTATCATTGTCAGGAAGCTTCGTTGAATGGATCCACTAGGGAAACTATCAGTAGAAGAGAGTAATATTGTAAGTAGCCCTGAGAATGAGATGACTATGGCTGATCCTGTAGTGGAGTATGAGATCGTGGATCCCATTCCAGAGTTGGGGCAGTTCGATCCATTGGATGAATACTTTTGGATGCAGCAAGCAGTTGAAAACAATTTAGAAAATAATGCGGTCATGCTAAATTACATGATTCTTACATCACACATAGGGATGAGGTGGTCAAGAGGGAGTCCCCGCTCCTTACGTTCCGGGCCAATACGATGCGGGGCAGCCTAACGGATTGATCCCCATTGATCCAAGGGACGAAGTTGCCCTAGTACCTCCAGAGCATATCTTTAGCGATGCTGAAGATTATTAGGTAAGAGATTATTTACTTTGAATGTTTAAAATTATTAAACATGCATGATACGATTTAAATTTCGGGGATGAAATTCTTCCGGTGATTTCAGTGGGATTTTCGGTAGTTCTTAAGCTCCATTTCAGTAGGTAATTTTTAAACAATTCTTCTAATTTATTGGGATTATTGTTGATTTAAGGATTGTTTTGGTTGGATGATGTTCTTCCCTTGCTTTGGCAGGTTTGGTGTCCTCTGTTTTGGTGGGTTTTTGGTCGGATGAATATATGTGTGTGTGGGTAGTTTTATGACTGGATGGATGTTTTAGCCAATTTTGGTTTGGTTGTTACCTGATTTTGTGTGTGTTTTAAGTCTGGAAAGCTTGGACCAAATACCCCTGCTATTGGCTAAACATGGTTTTGTGATGTTTTGAGTGTTGTTTTTCCTTGCAGTGGGTGTTGTTAGTATTTTATATTGGCACCATTCTGGTTGATAAAAACACTTTATGTAATGGTTGCTTTTTAAACAGGATTATCAGTTCTATTCAGAGTCTTCATGTAATATGGACAGTGTCTCATTTCATGCTATGTGTTGGTCACAAGGTTCTAGAAGATGTTAATGAAGATTCCATGCAGTTTTCAAATCAGAATAGCCGGTTTCGGTGCAACCGTCCGAATGGGCCTTTGAAGGCATCTGGACGCCCTTAAGTGTCTGGAAGCTTCAGCGTTGCAGTCTTCCAGACGACCGAGCAACACCTTTCGAACACTAGGTCAAGCTACTCCAAGTTTAACACGGAGTTGGATTTCAGTCGATACTATTTGGGAAGTTTCTGCTAGACGTCCGGACAACATGGCAACACGTCCGGATGCTACCCAGCATTCCAGAATATTCTAGATTTCCTTTACGGAAGCGGAAAGGAGTGACATGGAAGACTGTTCGGACGCTCAGCCAAGCCGTCCAGACGTGGTCTTATTTTGGGAAGAATTGTGCTATTTGATGAGTGCCAAAAAGTGTATATTTGGACCCCTTAATTTACATTAGTTAAACCTTTAGCTTTGTTACTTTCTGATGTTTTGGTTAGTTTTAGTGTTTTTACGTTTTCCAGGGCAATAAGAGAAAAATGACAATTTTCAAGGCAAAAATACATAGAAAAGCTGGGTTTCGAAAGTGCTGAAAAAGTAGATCGATCAAATATTAATTCAATCGATCGAAAAGTAGATCGATCGAATATTAAGTAGATCGATCGATCGATCGAATTTATGCGGAGCTGGAATTTCAGAAACCCTAGCTAACTCTATAAATACCATTCTTTTCTCTTTTGTTCGGAGAGGAGGCCGCTTAGGAGTGCCCTAGGGGCCGATTTCACTGTATCTTAGGGTTTTTGGGTTGATTTTGACCTAGAACTTCAATCTTTTGTAAGTTTATTCGTTTTTAATGCATTCTTGTAGTTTATTTATGCTTTCTTTGTTCATGTCTAGCTAATACTTTCATCTAGGGTTGAGGATGAAACCTCACTAGTGAATAGAAACTGAGTTTCATGCTTGTTTATGCTATTTGAGTTTATGGGCTTGATTTCTCATTGTTCTATTTCGGTTTTTGAGATTATTTTTGGATATCTCTTGTGATTTCTGGATACAAGTAATGATTTGATATAGTTTCATTAAATTGATGGCTTGGGTTTTCATGTATGTTGGATATTCATTGTGTTTCATTCTATGGATACATTTGATGATTTAGTTGAAGCTAGATATCTTTTGTGATTTGTGGAAGAATGGATTCATTGAATGATTTAAACTATTTTTGAAGCAAAAGTAGAACATACCTAAGATTTGCATTTGAAAACCTCAAAATATGTGTGATGAGCATGAGATTAGGTTGTTGTGATTTGGTGAGTGTGGATTCCAAAACCTTAGACCCCTTTATTTTCATTATTTTTGTTTATATTTTCTTTTGTTAAAAATCCCTAAATTTGGAACTAGGTTAAAATAGGATTAGCTTGAATAGGGATTAGCTTGAATAGGGATTAATTTTCACAACACAATTCCCTGTGGGATCGACCTCGCACTTGTATAACGCTATATTGCAAACGATTCGTGCACTTGCGAGTATCAAAATTTTCACAACAAGTTTTTGGTGCCGTTGCCGGGGAATTGTTTTGTTTGTGGAAATTGATTTTTGTTTGAATTGATTCTTTTTTTCTTCTAGTTTAGATGGATTTTTCTTTCATATATTTGTTGTTTTGTTTCTGTTTTCGTTCAAAAAGAAAAAAAAAAAAAAAAAAAAAAAAAAAAAAAAGAAAAATTTTTGTGTTCCCGGTTCTGTTTCTGCTGTTTCTGCACTTTCTGAGTGCCCTGCGAAGTCGATCGATCGAGTATCAATTCGATCGATCGAGAAAGCATTCGCCCTATATATAGTCGATCGATCTTGAAGTAATTCGATCGATCAAACTTTACTTCGATCGTGAGAATTTTCTAAGCAGCAGAAATCCGAAAAAAAAAATAAATTAAAAAATCAGTTGTTTTTAGTTTATTTTGTTAATATTCTGTTTCTGTTTTATATTATTTTATTGTTTGTTTTTCTTTGATTAATTTATTTTTAAAAAAATAAAAATATTGGTTCATATCTTTGGTGGGATATTTTCTTGCTATATGGTGTAAGTGAAACATGAGTTTTTACTTTGATAATTATTGTGATTCTTCGGCACAACATGCTTCACCTAGTGGTAGGACACTTGCTCCAACCAACTACCCTTACAGTTTCAACCCACATGAACCATGTTCATATTGCTCTGATCCTTATCATAGTGCTAGTAGTTGTCTCTCCTGGGGACAATTCTGTAATCTTTCTTATGAGCAAATGAACCCCAATTTCTCTAGTCCGGGATTTGATGCAAATCCCAATTTTTACAACCCGGACTGGAGCAATCATCCTGATTTCTCGTGGCAAGCTCAAGCCATGGGAAATTGTGCTCCCCAATTTCAAGAACTGCACCATTCTGATTATCCGCAGTTCGATAGCCAATCTTCCCATCCTTCATCCTACAATTATCCAGCTTCTTCCTTACAATCCACTTTAGAAGACACTCTCAAGGTCAGAGCTCACAGGCCAGGCTATTAGTGACATGAAGAATGCTACTGTGGAAAACACTCAAGCAATTGCCAGGATAGAAGGACAGATAGAATATCTGGTTGATGAAGTCACCAGAATAGAGGAAGAAGAGTTTCAAAGCCACCTGATGGCCACAAGGTATTACATGATTGATGAGGATGATTTCAGTATTTCTTATCATGAGCATGCCCAGGCCACCACCACACTTGGGAGTAAAGTAGTTTTTAAGGAAATTGCTAATGGACCAAGTCTGGAAGATCCTTTTGAAGAGAATCGAATTTAACCTAGATTCAGTAAGCCTATAAATAGGTGGCTCTACGCTTGTAATTTGTAAGGATTCAGTATAGAATTCCATAGTGCTTAGGGAGGGTGTTTAGGGAGAATTGAAGATCCGCTAACTCTTTAGCTGTTACCAGTGTGTGCTCTTTGTTTCGTGTGAAGTCTATCTTAGGGGTCAGCCCTAAGGTAAATGATTCCATTGAAGACCCCTTCAAGTAGAAAACTTGGTTGGAAAGCGTTCATGATGGGCTTCGTGTCAGAGTTAAAGGTATGACTACTGCATCAGAGGTATGTGAGTACGAGTGTCTTGTAACTAGCTTTGTCTTCGGTATAGTGGATATCCTGGGTTTGGCTGCCCCGGAGTGGTTTTTCTCTTCACAGAGTTTTCACTTCGTCAACAAATATCTTGTCTTTTTTATTTTCCGCATTTAAGATATTTTGTTGCACACGAACACACACTTGGTAATTTAGAAGTCATTTTCAATTTTCAATTGGTATCAGAGCTTGGTACACTCTGTTTAAGATTTATTTCTTGAGTGTGATCTTTTTGACTTTTATTTTTTATAATGTCTCAATCTCTTCATTGCATTCTTGCCTTTGATGGCACGAATTATTGGTATTGGTAAGCTCATATGTGCTTCTTTTTAAAACCTATTAATGTTTGGCAAATTGTAGAAACTGGTTGGATTAAACCAGAGGCTACAACTGCCGAACTATCTATTGCTCAGAATAGTACACGACTTTCTAATGATAAAGCCCTCCATGCTCTATGTCAAACGCTTTCCCCATCTGAATTCGCAAGAATTTCAAATTGTGAATCCGCTAAAGAAGCATGGCAAATCTTAGAAACAACATATAACGGTGTTAGTATTTTGGCCTCATTCTGTGTTTGGACAAAATCACTTATGTGTAAAGATGTTGTAAAAAGGGATTCCACTTGTTAGAGCATTTTCAGAAGACTCTGCACTGCGAAAAAGATAGAAGATTTCAGATTCCCTGTCAGCCGTCCGGACGACGTGTCATCCCGTCCGGACGCCCATCTGTCCATTGGTCCATCCGTCCTGACGACATGTTCAACACGACCGGACGCTAGACAGACTAGCATCATCCGTCCAGAAGACTTATCTTTTCCGTCCGGACCCTACACTGTGTCGAGAAGCTTCTGTTCCAGCTTGCATCCGTCTGGACCTCTCAGCAGCCCGTCCGGACGTCCATTAGTGATCGATCAGCTTCAAATTCTTTCCAAGTTCAGTATATGGGAAGATCGACTTCAACCGTCCGGACGATGTGGTTTCCCGTCCGGACGCGATCATAAATAAGGCAAGAATCGCAATTCAAATGTCACCGTCCGGACGTCAGTCAGCATTGGTCCAGACGCGCGCTCATTAGTTAAGGAAATTGCCGATTCAACTTCAACCGTTCGGACGTCTGCCTCTCTTGGTCCGGACGCACGCATAGCAGATATGGAAATTGCGTGTTGAAGAATTGCCATCTGGACGTTCATCCCCCTTGGTCCGGACGCGCTAGGCCTTATATGGAAATTACTTGCAACGGACGTGCGACCGTCCAGACGTGGCTCTTAAACAGGAAAGATTTTCAGCGAAATTTTTGGAAAATCCTGTCTCACAGTTGTTCGTTTGGACGGCCCAAGTTCACCGATCGGACGGCGTCCGTACATATTACAACTGTCGCCCATTCTGACCTCAGCCTATAAATAGAGGCCCCTGGGCATTGAGAACTGCGAGAATTCGGTATTGAATTCCACAAGAGCTCAGAGAAGTTCGAAATCCCTCTGAAGCCGTTTCAAGTGTGCTGCGCTACAGCTGAAGTCTATCTTAGAGGTCGGTTCTAAGGTAAGGAATTCCATTGAAGACCCCTTCAGGTAGGAGACCTAGTTGTGAAGCGTTCGTGTTGGGTTACACGTCAGAGAGATAGGTACGACCACTGCATCGGTACATGTGAGTGTTACTATCTTGTATCTAGCTTCGTCTTCTGAATAGTGGAATTCCTGGGTTTGGCTGCCCCGGAGTGGTTTTTCTCTTGATTGAGTTTCTATTTCGTCAACAAAAATCTGTGTGTCTTTTACTTTCCGCTGTGCTTAATTTTTGTTGACACTTGTTGCACACAATTTATTTTTAGAACTCAATTTCAATTTTCAATTGGTATAAAAGCTTGGTACACTCTGAGAAGATTAATTTCTTGAGTGTTTTTTTTTTTTTTTTGACTTCTATTATGCCTAATTTGAGTATGGATAAAGTTGCTTTTGTTTCTCATGATATGTCTATTCATAGAACCATGTTTGTTAAGCCTATCATGTCTCATAGTCATACTCAATCTAAGGGAAAAAGGGAAAATCAATCTGTACCTACATGTCATCACTGTGGTATTATTGGTCACATTCGTCCAGATTGTTTTCAACTTAGGTCTCAGAAACCTTGGAACAAAACCCTTGTCCCTAGAAAAGATGAACCAGGTTTTGTAGAGCAAGTCAAAATGCTAAGTGATCAAGTTAAACTCATTAGTGAGAAGTTAGCATACCTCACCCCTAATGAGCAAAGATCTGTCCTAGTTAATAATCAAAAAGCTTGCAAACAAGTCTGGATTAAAGGGGAAGACAATCTGTGTTTAGTTTCTCATACTGCACTAAAAATTCTTGATACTTGTTTTTGGTATTTGGATAGTGGCTGTTCTAAACACATGACAGGTGATAAGACTTTACTAAAAGAAGTTCAGATGAGCAAAGGTGGACGGATCACCTATGGAGATGGGAGCCAATCCAAAGTCATTGGAAAAGGGATCATCGACATTCCAGGCCTCGGAACATCTCAGGAAGCTTTATATGTGTAGGGGCTCAAGGCGAATCTCCTCAGCATCAGCCAGTTTTGTGATAATGATCTGGTGGTGCAATTCTCCAAGAAGGAGTGTAATATATTTGACAGCAGTGGCAAATGGCTCATGGGAGGAGAAAGAACTGCTGATAATTGCTATGGTCTTTTTGGGTTAACTACAGATCCTCAGATCTTCTGCAACAAAGCAACCATAGATGACAGTGAGCTGTGGCACCAAAGGTTAGGGCATCTAAATTTCTCAGATATGCTGAAAATTGCAGGCAAAGATGTGGTTAAAGGTCTGCCCAAAATGGAGAAGACTGGAAAGGGAATCTGTGGTTCTTGTCAACTAGGGAAACAGACTCGTGCAGCCCATAAGAAGACCTCAGGTATTCAAACTTCCAGAAACTTAGAATTACTACACATGGATCTCATGAGTCCCACTAGAACTGCTAGTCTAAGTGGGAAAAAGTATATTCTGGTTATTGTTGATGACTTCTCTCGATATACTTGGGCTATTCCTATTCGGAAAAAATCTGATGCTTTTGAAACAGCTCAGCACTTATTCAAGAACATTTAGGTTGAGGAAAATTGCCAGATTATGAGAATCCGCAGTGATCATGGAAGAGAATTCAAAAATTCCAAGTTCAAAGAATTTTTGTCTCTCGTATGGAATCAAGTAGGAATTTTCTTCACCTATCACTCCTCAACAGAATGGAGTTGTTGAACGGAAGAACAGAGTAATTCAGGAGATGGCTCGTGTGATGATCCACTCAAAGAATCTTGCTCAACACTTTTGGGGGGAAGCTGTAAACACTGCCTGCCATATCATCAACAGGGTCTACCTGAGGCCTGAGACAAACAAGACTCCCTATGAGTTTTTGCGAGGTAAAAAACCCACGGTAAAGTACTTTAGAACTTTTGGAAGTAAATGTTATATACTTCGTGACAGGGAGAATCTGGGGAAGTTTGATACCAAGAGTGATGAAGGTATATTCTTGGGATATGCCACAAACAGTGGTGCCTATAGGGTATTCAATAAAAGAACAAAGACTGTGATGGAATCTATAAATGTAGTCATTGATGATGAAGAAATTCAGAGACCAATCAGCAGGGAGGAAAATTAACTTGATTCAGTTGATGTTTCAGCAACTCCAACTGACATTATTAAGTCCTCTCCAAACGTGTCTCCAGATGAGCCTCCCTCTTCCCCCACAGCTTCGAACACCACCTCTTGTACTTTCGAAGATGAGGATATTTCTGCTAATCAGCCTAAGCAAGCATGGGTAAAGCACAATCATCCTCCTCAGCAGCTCCTCGGAACCATAAATGAAGGGCGCAGGCTAAGAAGCAGGGTCATTCAGCCTAACAGTGAAGTAGCCAATCAAGTTTCCTACAGCTGCTACCTTGCTCAGCAGAACCCAAGAAAGTTGATGAAGCTCTACAGGATGAAGGTTGGGTGTCTGCCATGCATGATGAGCTCCATCAATTCACTAGAAATGATGTTTGGACCTTGGTTCCCCATCCTGCTGAACATAACATCATTGGCACTAAGTGGATCTTCAAGAATAAAACAGATGAGCATGGCACTGTAGTCAGGAATAAAGCTCGCCTTGTTGCTCAGGGATATACTCAGATAGAGGGAATAGACTTCGATGAAACCTTTGCTCCAGTTGCCAGGTTAGAATCCATCAGAATTCTTCTCTCCATTGCTTGTCATCTTGGGTTCAAGCTATACCAGATGGACGTAAAGAGTGCTTTTCTAAACGGTATTCTTCAAGAAGAAGTTTATGTAGAGCAACCAAAGGGCTTTCAAGACCCTCATCATCCCCATCATGTGTACAAACTGAAGAAGGCATTATATGGGCTTAAGCAGGCTCCTCGAGCATGGTATGAGCGTCTCACCACTTATCTCCTGGCTAAGGGATTCACAAGGGGACAAGCTGATCGAAACCTACTTATCAGGCAACCCTACTCACAAACTCTTCGCTCAAATTTATGTTGATGACATCATTTTTGGAGCTACTTTAGACTCTCTTGCCCATGAGTTCTCTGAGGACATGAAGCAGGAATTTGAGATGAGCATGATTGGAGAGCTGAACTACTTTCTTGGCCTTCAAGTTAAGCAAACTACTGAAGGGATTTTCATCTCTCAGTCAAAATATGCTAAAGATCTAGTCAAGCGGTTTGGTTTGGATGGGAAGAGTCGTGCCCGTACTCCCATGAGTACCAGTGTCAAGATTAGTAGTGATCTCGCAGGCAAATCTGTTAATCCATCCCTTTACAGGAGTATGATAGGGAGCCTCCTGTATCTTACAGCCAGCCGGCCAGACATTGCTTTCAGTGTGGGAGTATGTGCTCGTTTTCAGGCCAATCCTAAGGAATCTCACCTCACTGTAGTAAAGCGTATCATCAGGTATGTCAATGATACCCTTTCTTATGGCATTTGGTATTCTAGAGAAACAAACCTTGTTGTTACAGGATACTCTGATGCAGATTGGGCTGGAAATGCTGATGATCGAAAGAGCACCTCGGGAGGATGTTTCTATGTGGGGAACAATCTTGTTGCATGGATGAGCAAGAAACAAGCCTCCATATCTCTCTCCACTGCTGAGGCTGAGTATATTGCTGCGGGTAGCTACTGTACCCAATTACTGTGGAAGAAGACATTGCTGGGGGACTACGGATTCTCTCAAGATACTATGATTATCAACTGTGATAATACTAGTGCTATCAATATCTCCAAGAACCCCATTCAGCATTCTCGGACCAAGCACATCGACATTAGACATCACTTCTTACGTGATCTTGTGGAATCCGAGGTAGTCTCACTCTCATTCATCCCCACTGAAAACCAATTGGTTGATATTCTTACCAAACCTCTAGATGGTAGCAGGTCTGAGTCCCTTCGAAAAGCCATTGGTGTGTGTGCCATGTCCTAGACATGATGTTCCATGCTGGGATAAGCTTCTTGCTAGCATGATGTTGCTTTAAAAAAAAAAAATAATAAATAAATAGCAGGTTGGTCCCTTCTAAGGTATATCAGGTCTCTCATGCATTTTACTTGGTTTATTAGTTCACTATGCATGGATGAATTATTCTTACATATGGTTGAGAACACAAATCTGACATATGCAAAGGTTTCCTGCTCACTTGCTTTGATTGATAGCTTCTTTTCCTCATGCGATGAAAAATGTGCACTATCTACGACTTTCCTATAAGGTACATCTTTCCTTCTTTGACCTTTCTGTTTCTAGAAATTTTGGATAAGATAAGAAGTTTTTGATACGATGACCAAATTGACCACATGCTAGTTGAACCTAGCACCTATAAACTCTGACATGTCCTATAGTTTGCAGCACCATAAGAAACAAGCAGCTAATCATATGAAATCTATGCTTTACAGTATATATTCACTGCTTATGTGCTATATTTGCTTTATGCCTTGCCCTTTACGTGCAAGTAAAACATTTACGTTGTCCTTCATGGTACAAGTAAATCACTTAGGTGCTGCATCGCAGGGGGAGTGTATCAGATGAGGGTGGCTAGGCCCTAGTGAGGTTTGACTTTTGGCTTATCTTCCATTTATTTTCTCTCCTATCTAAGAAAATCTGGTCGCTATTGGTCAAAATATTGAAAGTCATACCTTATGCGTAAAAGTCTTCACACACCCACACATTGCATGAGCAAATAGTGCTACTTTCCGTATTCGAGTTGCAAGGGAATCTGTGCCTATCTTATTTTTGTCTATCAACTGTATGTTTGAATAATTTTGACATGCTTTGTGTCTAATTTCTCAAGACAGGGATACATGCGCGTGCTCTTATACTTGTGAAGGACCTATCCATACTTTTTTTTTTTCTTTCCATTCAGCTTGATGTTTTCCTTCCTTTTTGTTTGTAAAACTGGTTGACTTATATTACTCTGTTTCCCGGTTCCTTCTAAGACCGTTAGGGGGAGTAATTTTTATGAGAGTTGGTTTTTATTACTCTGTTTTACCCTTTGTCCCTTTGTGACAAAAATGAGGAGTAATTTTAATTTTTGGACCGGGACTGTATTTTCAAACCGGTCAAGTGATTTTTGTCCCTGAATGGACAAAGGGGGAGTTTGTTAGTAATTTGACCTCATTCTGTGTTTGGACAAAATCACTTATGTGTAAAGATGCTGTAAAAAGGGATTCCACTTGTCAGAGCATTTTCAGAAGACTCTGCACTGCGAAAAAGATAGAAGATTTCGTATTCCCTGTCAGCCGTCCGGACGACATGTCATCCCGTTCGGACGCCCATCTGTCCACTGTTCCATCCGTCCGGACGACATGTTCATCACGACCGGACGCCAGACAGACCAGCATCATCCGTCCGGATGACGTATCTTTTCCGTCCGGACCCTACATTATGTCGAGAAGCTTCTGTTCCAGCTTGCATCCGTCCGGACCTCTCAGCAGCCCGTTCGGACGTCCATCAGTGATCGATCAGCTTCAGATTCATTCCAAGTTTAGTATATGGGAAGATCGACTTCAACCGTCCGGATGATGTGGTTTCCCGTCCAGATGCGATCATAAATAAGGCAAGAATCGCAATTCAAATGTCACCGTCCGGACATCAGTCAACATTGGTCCGGACGCGCGCTCATTAGTTAAGGAAATTGGCGATTCGACTTCAACCGTCTGGACGTTTGTCTCTCTTGGTCCGGACGCACGCATAACAGATATGGAAATTGCGTGTTGAAGAATTGTCGTCCGGACGTGGCTCTTAAACAGGAAAGATTTTCAGCGAAATTTTTAGAAAATCCTGTCGCACAGTTGTCCGTCCGGATGGCCCAAGTTCACCGTCCGGAAGGCGTCCGTACATATTACAGCAATCGCCCATTCTGCACCTCAGCCTATAAATAGAAGCCCTTGGGCATTGAGAACTACAAGAATTCGATATTGAATTCCACAAGAGCTCAGAGAAGTTCAAAATCCCTCTGAAGCCGTTTCAAGTGTGCTGCTCTACAACTAAAGTCTATCTTAGAGGTCGGCTCTAAGGTAAGGAATTCCATTGAAGACTCCTTCAGGTAGGAGACCTGGTTGGGAAGCGTTCGTGTTGGGTTACACGTCAGAGAGCAAGGTACGACCACTGCATCGGTACATGTGAGTGTTACTATCATGTATCTAGCTTCGCCTTCTGAATAGTGGAATTCCTGGGTTTAGCTGCCCCTGAGTGGTTTTTCTCTTGATTGAGTTTCCATTTCATCAACAAAAATCTGTATGTCTTTTACTTTCCGCTGTGCTTAATTTTTGTTGACACTTGTTGCACACACTTTATTTTTAGAAGTCAATTTCAATTTTCAAACGGCACCAAACTTGTAAAATCTGCCAAGCTCTAGATGTTGATTTCTAGATTTGAAGAAATTAATATGTTAGAGAATGAGACATTCGGTGAGTTTTACACCAGGATCAACGACTTGAGAAACTCAATGGTGAGTCTTGGGAAGAGGGTCTCTGATGTAAAACTCATCAAAAATATTCTAAGGTCTTTGCTAGAGCGTTTTAGGATCAAAGTGACTTCCACTAAAGAAAGCAAGGACTTAGATTCTATAAAGATTGAAGAGTTGGTGGGATCTCTTCAAACTTATGAGTATTCCCTACCCCCAGTCAAGAAAGCAAAGGGGATGGCTTTCAAAACTACTAAAAGTAGAGTCTCCTCTGATGAAGACTCAGATAATGAAGAAGAAGATGAATTAGCCATGATCGCCAACATGATCAACAAATTGATGAAGACTAATAAATTCATTGAAGGACTAAGGGAAACTCCCAGTGAAGCCCTGCCAAAAGAAGAAGAGAAGGAGAATCCTAATGGTCATAGATGTTGTGAGTGCTCCGGCTTTGGGCACATGAGAACTGAATGTGCAAATCTCAAGCAGGCCAAGGGGAAGGCCTACATTGCAACCTTCAGCAATGAGTCTGAGAAAGAAGAAGAATCTTCTGAGAATTTTCTAGCTTGTGTGGCTCCACATGAAGACTAGAACGATCTTCACTACTCTGAGCATAGTGACGAAAAACTAAAAGTGGAATATTATGTCTTATAAATGGAACTCATGAAGCTAAGAGAATCCAATCAAAAGAAGCTGATGAAGATGAACACTATAAAGAAAGAAAGAGACACATTACTTCAGAAGATCATGGACTTGGAAGATAAACTGATGGATGCACAGTTACAGTTGGAGAAGTTCTCAGACAACAAGCTAGCTTAGATGCTGACAGGTCAGAAGTGCTCATATGACAAAACTGGTCTCGGGTATGTAGCTACTAATTCCTCCAACATTGCTTCTACTTCCAAAATTGTGTTTGTGAAGGCCTCAGGTTCAGAGCCTCAGAATTACAAAGGTAAGGCTATTATGGTTTCTTGTGAGAATGATAATATTACACCTGGAAAATCTAAGCATTCTATAGAGAGAAGCCTACCTACATGTCATCACTGTGGGATGGTGGGACATATTAGACCAACTTGTGGTAAGTTAAAATTCCCAAGAACTTGGAATAAGAAGAATGCTCCTAAGATGTTGAAGAACATTCCAAGACAAAATATGTTTCTCCACATAGGAGACTACCCACTCAAAAGTTTGTCCCTATTTGCCATCATTGTGGGTTGAGCGGTCAGATCCGACCCAAGTGCCCACACATACCCCTGCTATTGGCTGAACATGGTTGTGTGATGTTTTGAGTGTTGTTTTTCCTTGCAATGGGTGTTGTTAGTATTTTATATTGGCAACATTCTAGTTGACAAAAACACTTTATGTAAAGGTTGCTTTTTAAACAGGATTATCGGTTCTATTCAGAGTCTTCTTGTAATATGGACAGTGTCTCATTTCATGCTATGTGTTGGTCACAAGGTTCTAGAAGATGTTCATGAAGATTCCATGCAGTTTCCAAATTAGAACTGCTGGTTCCGGTGCAACCGTTCGGACGGGCCTTTGAAGGCGTTCGGACTCCCTTCAGTATCTAGAAGCTTCAGCGTTGCAGCCATCTGGACGACCAAGCAACACCGTTCGGACGCTACGTCAAGCTACTCCAAGTTCAACACGGAGTTGGATTTCAGTCGACA
This sequence comes from Alnus glutinosa, assembly GCF_958979055.1. Taxonomy (NCBI): domain Eukaryota; kingdom Viridiplantae; phylum Streptophyta; class Magnoliopsida; order Fagales; family Betulaceae; genus Alnus; species Alnus glutinosa. Next base: position 10,014,955 of record NC_084898.1, on the reverse strand, counting down.
CTATTTATGAAGTTTCTGTCAGACGTCCGGACGACGTGGCAACACGTCCGGACGCTACCCAGCATTCCAGAATATTCTAGGTTTCCTTTATGGACGCGGAAAGGAATGACTGTGAAGACTGTCCAGACGCTCGGCCAAGTTGTCCGGAAGTGGATTACGCTATTCTGGAAAGTAAGTTACAGAAGACCGTCCAGACGAGGGTAAGTTACCATCCAAACGCTACTCACCAGAGTCTATTTTCTAGTAGAATTAGGTTTTCTGTAAGCCTATAAATAGATGGCTCTAGGCTTGTAATTTGTAAAAATTTAGTATAGAATTCCATAGTGCTTAGAGAGGGTGTTTAGGAAGAATTGAAGATCCGCTAGCTCTCTAGCCATTGCCAGTGTGTGCTTTTTGTTTCGTGTGAAGTCTATCTTAGGTGTCGGCCATAAAATAAATGAATCCATTGAAGACCCCTTTAGGTAGGAGACTTGGTTGGGAAGCGTTTACGGTGGGATTTGTGTTAGAGTTAAAGGTATGACTACTGCATCAGAGGTATATGACTACGAGTGTCTTGTAACTAGCTTTGTCTATGGTATAATAGATATCCTGGGTTTGGTTTCCCCAGAGTGTTTTTTCTCTTCACAGAGTTTTCACTTCGTTAATAAATATCTTGTCTTTTTTATTTTCCACATTTAAGATATTTTGTTGCACACGAATACACACTTGGTAATTTAGAAGTTAGGGGTAATTACCTTTTCCCCCCATGAACTACCAAAAAATGCACGATGTCCCCATGAACTACCAACTCGACCAAAATAGAGCATTCAACTACCAAAGACAACCCTTTTTCCCCCTTCCGTCAGTCAAAGGGGTTAAAATAAACGGTTAACGGGTCACGTGACCGTCACACGCCATTTTACCCTCATTTTCTTCCTCTTTTCCACCCATGAACTACCACCATCTTCCTCTTTTCCCCCCATGAACTACCACCATCTTTCAACATGCCCCCATGTAAAACGGCACATGACCCGTTGACTGTTTCTTTTAACCCCTCTAACTGATGGAAGGGGGAAAAATGGTTGTCTTTGGTAGTTGAATGCTCTATTTTGGTTGAGTTGGTAGTTCATGGGGGCATCGCGCATTTTTTGGTAGTTGATGGGGGGAAAAGGTAATTACCCCTAGAAGTTATTATATTTATTTTCAGGTGTATCGGCTGTGGGTGTTTAGATTTACTGTGTGTTGGCCAGCTATGAGTATTTGGGTTCCTGGATTCTCTGTCCAGTGAGTGTATATTTTGGCTGAGCCGTGTTTGATGTTGGTTATTTTTGCTCTTAACCGAATATCATCCAGTTTAAGCTAGTGTTTGTTTGAGTATTTTGGATCAATGATTTTTGGGATTAACAACCTCTGTTTTGATTGAATCTGATAACCAAGGGGGCAAAAGAGGTACTATGCTGGCAGAATAATAATTGGGTTAATCATTGGTGTTTGAGCTTGTGATGGGTAATTGTTTCAGTTATGATGTTCTAAAAATTGGTTATAGATTTTATATAGTGTTTGTACAATTGTATGGGTGATTTGTTAACTATTGGAACTATATTTATCCTCTGTTTTTAACTAAATAAATTATGGAAATTGGGTATGCTATTTTGCTATGATTTCTTTGATGTTATGTCGGTTGAAATAATTGTTGAGTTTGATGTTTTAAAATTGAATAAGTTGTTAATTTTGGAATGGTTGTGATGTCTTCATTACGTTCAAAATTATTGAGGTTATTGAAGAATCAGCCAATTGTGGGTTATGAGTTGTGTTTTGGTTTGTTGAGTTCTAATAAAGATTTTAGTAGGGGGTTCATTGATTGTTGGTTAGTTTTTAATTCTGGATTTATAAATTTCTAAATGGGGTTTCATGACTAATTTTATAACTGCATGAATTAGATTTTAAAATAATCTAGTATTAATTTTATGGTGTTGGCTAAAAGATGGAAAGTTTAAAGATAAGTTTATGTTTAAGAGTATTTTTCAATTATTAGATTAAATCTAAATAATTGGGTGTTGTCAGAAGATTTTGGTGATTTATGTGAAAATGATAAATCACCCTATAATGTTTATAATTTAAAATGAATATAAAAGCGACCGATTTAATGTATGGAAAATAGAAATGGTAAAGATATCCTACATCTATGTATTTATTGCATATAATGAACTGAGAATTGCACCAAAGTACTGTAAGTATTCCTCAAATACTTACTGAGAATGATACATGGTTGTTTTCTATTAGTATTTTGGCCTCATTCTGTGTTTGGACAAAATCACTTAAGTATAAAGATGCTGTAAACAGGGATTCCACTATTCAGAGTTTGCAAGTCAGAAGAATTCAAGTTCCCTGTCAGCCGTCCGGACGATCGAGCCATCCCGTCCGGACGCCCATCTGTCCACTGTTCCATCCGTCCGGACGACGTGTCTACCGTCCGGACCTCCAAGATAGATCAGCATCATCCATCCGGACGAAGTGTTCATACCGTCCGGACCCCATACAGTATCGAGATGTTTCTGTGCTAGCTTGCATCCGTTCGGACGTTTCAGTAGCACGTCCGGACACCTCTTTGTACTCGATCAGTTTCTGATTGCTTTCCAAGTTCTAAGAAAGGGAAGATCAATCAACCGTCCGGACGATGTGGTATCCCGTCTGGACACGCGTCTCCTTAAGGCAAGAATCGTAATTTAAATATAACCGTCCGGACGTCTGACAACTATGGTCCGAACGCGCGTTCATCAAAGAAGGAAATTGCCGATTTGACTTCAACCGTCTGGACGATTGCCAAAAAGAATGCCAGAATTTTTAGGTTATAGGTTCAACTAGCGAGTTGGTCAATTTGACCATCTTAGCACAAAAAATCTCTCTTATTAGAAATTTCAAAAGCCAAAAATCAAAGAGTAAAAAATGTATCTTAGGGGAGCTTTGGATAGTGCACAATTTTTCATTGCATAAGAAAAGCAAATATCTAGCATTAAGATGCACAGGAAGACTTAGCAAATATCAGGCATAAACTCTCAATCATATATAAGAATATTCCATCAATGCACAATGAACTGAGATATCAGGCAAAAATATATGCAATATCTGAAAAGCTATCAAAAGAAAAAAAATATAAAATTCTGCATCTTCTCCCCAAATTTTTATTTTTTATTTTTTTTATAATGTTGAAAAATAAGACAGAAAAACAACAAAAACATGCTAGATGAAAATAAATACACAAATACCTCCTAGCATGTGAGATAAAATCACACCTGTTCACACGAAAGGTTCAAAATTTACCAAGACAGAAAAATAGCAGCCTGATGTGCTTTTTCTGTCATCCCCTAAAAGTAATTGCAGAAATTTCTCAAGACAACAAGAGAAAATATGGGGAATAAAATAAATGGTTCCTCAAATAGAAAGTAAGGCATAAATAAGATATGACATGATAAATACTGCAATGCAAACATACCTGACATGCACTAGGATTTAGGAATAAAAATCCTAGGCATGGTGAGACTTCACCTTTATTTGGTGAGTCCACTCCCCCTCAAGGGGTGAATGGTCTCATTATTCTTAACCCATACCTGCTTGACCCATGGAAGTGGATTACTATAATGCCCCGCTTTTACAAAAAGCGTAAGTGAATTTTATTATTACTATTATTATTATTTTTTAATTTTCATGTGACATTACGATCTTATCAGAATAAAATATTGGCAACGGAATGTATATACAATAGTCATGGGATTAAATAACACTTCAGAGCTTCTAACAGAAATACCTCAAAATAGATGTTTAAAGTATGTTAGCATAATTATACATAAGATAGCAGTTGTGCCACACATGGCACATATAATTATACATATCAAAATAACTAGAGTTTAATTATTATGTTAGTTTGTGATTGGATTCATTCTGTTTAGGACAAAATCACTTGTATGTAAAGATGCTCTTCACAGGGAGTCGACTATTCAGAAGTATTTCAGAGATTCTGTACTGGTTACAAGTCAAAAGAATCGGTTCCCTGTCAGTCGTCCGGACAACTGTGCCATCCCGTCCGAACGCCAGCAAACCAAGCATCATCCGTCCAGACGACTTGGTTTTCCATCTGGACCTTCCACTATATCGAGAAGCTTCTGTGCCAGCTTGCATCCGTCCGGACGACGTCCAGAGATCGATCAGCTTCAGATTTTCTTTCAAAGTTCAAATAAGGGAAGATTGATGCAATCGTCCGGACGATGTGGATTCCCGTCCGGATGCTCTCATACATAAGGCAAGAATCGCAATTCAAATACAAGCATCTGGATGTCAGGTAGCTTGGTCCGGACGCACGTTCAACAGATATGTAAATTGCGTATTCAACTTCAACCGTCCGGACGCCTGCCGATCATGGTTCGGACGCGCGCTCATTTGATAAGACAATTGCGTGTTGAAGATTAACCGTCCGGACGGCCATCCCCCTTGGTCCGTACACGCGAAGCCTTATATGGAAATTACTTGCAGAGGACGTGCGACCGTCCGGATGATGGTGCCTCACCGTCCGAACGAGGTTCTCAAACAGGAAAGATTTTCAGCGAAAATCTCAGAAATTCTGGTCGCACAGTTGTCCGTCCGGACGGCCCTTGTCCACCGCCTAGACGGCACCCGTATATTTCACTGCAGTCGCCTATTTGAACCTCAGCCTATAAATAGAGGCCCCTGGGCATTGAGAACTTCAAGAATTCGGTATTGAATTCCACTAGAGCTTAGAGAGTTATTTGTGAAGTTATTGGAGCTGATTCGTTCTCTCTCAAGCCATTTCAAGTGTGCTGTTACTACGCTACAACTGAAGTATATCTTAAGGGTAGGCCCTAAGATAAAGGATTCCAATGAAGACCCCTTCAGGTAGGAGACCTGGTTGGGAGGCATTCGTGTTGGGTTACATGTTAGAGAGCAAAGTACGACCACTGCATCAGGGGTATGTGAGTGTTACTATCTTGTATCTAGTCTTGTCTTCTGAAGAGTGGATATCCTGGGTTTGGCTGCCCCGGAGTGGTTTTTCTCTTCTTGAGTTTCCACTTCGTTAACAAAAATTCTTGTGTTGTTTACTTCTGGCATTGTTTATTTTTGTTAACACTTTGAGCACACACTTGCCATTTATTTTAAAGTCAATTTCATTTTTCAATTGGTATAAGAGCTTGGTACACTATGAGAAGATTTATTTCTTCAGTGTCATTATTTTTTACTTCTATTTAATAAAATGTCTCGAACTCTTAATTTTGTTCCTGCCTTTGATGGTATGAACTATGGCTATTGGAAGGAGCGTATGCGGTTATTTCTGAAATCCATTGACTGTTGGAGTATTGTTGAAACTGGTTGGACTAAACCAAAGGATGCAACACTCGAACTAGTCCCTCAGAAAACCGCTCGTCTTTCAAATGATAAAGCCCTCCATGCTCTGTGCCGAACACTTTCTCCATTGGAATTCGCAAAAATTTCAAATTGCGAATCAGCCAAAGAAGCATGGCAAATTTTGGAAACAACATATGAAGGCACGAAACTTGTAAAATCTGCCAAACTTCAAATGTTGATTTCAAAATTTGAAGAAATTAAAATGTTGGAAGATGAGACGTTTGGAGAGTTTTACTCCAAGATGAGTGACCTGAGAAACTCCATGGTGGGTCTTGGGAAGCCTATCTCGGATGTAAAACTTCATCCAAAAAATTCACAGATCTTTTCCCGAGCATTTCAGGATCAAAGTAACGACAATTGAGGAAAGCAAGGATCTTGAAGAGATGAAGATTGAAGAGCTGGTGGGATCTCTTCAAACATATGAGCTGTCTCTGCCTCCGGTCAAGAAGTTGAAGACCATTGCCCTAAAGGCTTCCAAGAAGTAGGTAGAAGCTTCATCTGAAGATGACTCTGAAGAGGAAGAAAAAGCTATGGCTATGTTAGCCAAGAATTTCAGAAGACTAATGAGAGATGATAGGTTTAAAAAGAAGTTTTCTGAAAAGGTGAAGAAAGCTCCCAAAGAAGCCGAACTTGAGGAAGAAGAAAAGAAGGATCCTAGAGGGCCCAGATGTTTTGAATGCTCGGGTTTTGGGCATATCTGAGCCGATTGCGGGAATCTCAAAAAGGGCAAGGGGAAAGCTTACAATGTGACTCTGAGTGACGAGTCAGAAGAAGAAGCTCCAGAGTCCGAGAAATTTTTAGCCTTTGTGGCTCTGCTCGTTGAAGAAGAGGACTCTTATTACTCTGAGCATAGTGACAATGGGGAAGAGCTTAAGGAGGCTTACAAGGCACTCTACGTAGACTATGAGAAGCTGAGGGAAGGTCGTAAGACGCATCTTTATGATCTAAACAGTTTGCAGACTGAGAAGAGTTCATTGTTGCTCAGAATACAGGAGCTTGAGGAAAAGCTACTAGAGACGCAGTTCCAGTTAGAAAGAGTCACTGATGAGAAGCTGACTCGAATGCTGTCTATCCAGAAGAGCCCAACTGACAAGACCGGTCTCGGGTATGCAGCTCCCTCTCCTGATGCTCCCTCTACTTCAAAAACTGTATTTGTGAAACCTGCAGTCCCAAAGCCTCCTCCCACTATTGAAGATAAAGGGAAGGACAAGGTCAACGATGATGTTCCAGGTACTCAAAAGCCTCATTCCATCAGAAGACCTCCTATATGCCATCATTGCAGTCTAAGTGGGGATGTTCGTCCTCAGTGTTCCCTCCTGAAAGCTCAGAAAGCCAAGGCCAAGAAAGAAGTACCTTGACAGGCTGATCATGGCACTGGACCTGCGGCCCAGTTCCAGACTCCATGGTATCAGGCCCCATACCATCAAGCACCAAGATATCAAGCTCCTTGGTCTCATGCACCACGATACCAGGCATCTCAGCATCAGCGGCCTTAGCAACGATTTGTACCTGCCAATCACAGTGGCAACTCCAAGAACAAATCCAAGCAATTTAGGAGGCCTCAGAAGGTGAAAGAAGAGCAGTACCACAGTGAGCCACCTATCTGGATGCAAAGTATGATGGAGTGGATGATGCAGTCCTGCCAGCAACCACCTACAGGAAGGCAGGCTTGGGTCAAGAAGGACAATCACCCCATGAGGGGGAACAGACGCACCTAGCAGGTTCAGGTGTTCATGCCTAGGATTTGGTTCCTTATCCTACGGCATCAGGTTTGATTGCTTGCACTTCTACTTGTTATATTTGTGTGCTTACTATGCAATCTAGGAACTAGTTTGTTTTGCTCCCTATGTCTCGTGAGAGATCTTTGTAGGTACTTATTGGGGAAGACGGAAAAAGCCGGTCGAGCGACAATTTTTCTGTATTGTCATCATTAGGTTTGATCTTGCCTTGCATATGAGGTTAATTCCATATTGCATTTTTTTTTAATAAAAAAAAAATTTGGGGAGAATTTGCAGGATATTTTTTTCTCTTGGCATATTAGATATTGTATGTGTTTTCACCTGATATCTCAATTATGTGTGCATTAATCTACTCTGCTTAGATATAATTGAGAGTTTATGACAATATCTGCCAAGTGTTTTCCTGTTTATGCAAAACTAGGATAGCTTATTTTCTTATGGGATGAAAAATGTGCACTATCTAAGACTCCCCTAAAGGTACATCTTTCTTTCTCTGACTTTGTGTTTCTTGAAATTTTGGATAGGAGAAGAGGTTTTTGATAAGATGGCCAAATTGACCACATGCTAGTTGAACCTAGAACCTAAAAACTCTGACATTCTCTCTAGGTTGCAGCACCATAAGAATCAAGCAGTAAATCATTTGCATTATGTGAGTTTTATTGTATATTCACTGCTTATGTGCTGAATTTGCTATATGCCTTGCCCTCTACGTGTAATTAAAAACCTTTACTTTGTCCTTCATGGTACAAGTAAAACAATTAGGTGCTGCATCTCAGGGGGAGTGTATCAGATGAGGGTGGCTAAGCCCTAGTAAGTTATAAGGTTTGACTTTTGACTAATCTTTCACTGATTTTCTCTCTTGTCTAGAAAATCTAGTTGCCATTTGTCGTGAAATTGGAAGTCATACCTTGTGGGTTAAGTCTTCACACACACACGCATTGCATGAGTTGAGTTGTCTATTTAAATTTTCTATGTCCAGGAAAATATTTGTGATGATTGTACTCTCAACTCTCTTTTATATCTTTGCCTAGTTTTGAGATTCTCTCTGATTGTGTTATCAGTAGATTATACATGCGTGTTCTGAAATTGACTTTAGAAAATTTGATTTCTGTAAATTTTTCTCAGTTTTCTGATGTTTCAGTGTGGAGCGTCAGGACGGTCACTCGTGGCGTCTGGATGGGTGGAGCTTCATCGTCTTGACGAGATCAGGATACGTCAGGACGCGCGCGGAAACCAATGGCCGGACAGTAAGGATAACTCGTCCGGACGCGAGCGACCTGTCCGTATGGTTCCGAGGCAATGCGCGTCCGGACAACATTAATTCACTGTCTGGACGGGGACCCCACAGGAGCTATATATACCCCTGGGCGCCACATACTCCACCCTACCCCACCAAAATCTCCCCTTTTGGCATCTTGTACATAATTTCCAGTGAGTTTTTGGATTTATATTGCTTTCTCTTGTCTTTTTTACATTCCAGAATCATGTCTGCAGTCAGTTCCCAACGTAGGGTCTGCCAGAGGACAGAGGAAGAGAGGAGCGCACTACAAGCTAAAATCATGGACGGCATAGTCATTGCTGAGCATTATGTGGTTCGATCTAATATCATGGTGCCTCTGCTGGATAGTATTTATGAGACTATCCAGACTTACCATTGGGGATACCTCTACACCTGTGCCTGTATTGTCCTCACCAGGCTTGTCAGACTCTTTTATGCCAACCTAGAGGTGGCGCAAGACGATGATCGTGGGTTGGTACTGCAGTCCAGATCATTAGTCACTTCATCGCAGTACCAGTTCTTAAGCTGCCGGGCAGTCCCTATAATGAAGTGGTGCTTCCTCCCTCTATGGACGATCTCCGAGAGTTCTTCCATGCAGTTCCACAGGGAAAGGAGCGTGCTACCACCATCCGGATCGGCGCACTGTCTCCCTCTCATCGCTTGCTGGCCATGATAGTTCAACACAACCTATGGCCAGTTGTCAGGTGTAGTGACCTGATTCTGAAGAAGGCCCAGTTCGTTTATGCCATCCATCTCCGCTTGCCTTTCTGCCTGTGCAAGCATATTTTGAGCAGTATGCTGGAGGCCCGTGATGAGGGTAATACCGGTCTCCCTTTTGGCTGCCTGCTCACTCAGATCATTCTTCAGTCAGGCATCAAGAATACTGGAGAATCGAAGATGAAGATTTAGCAGCCCATCAACAAGCAGACTTTAATGAAGTCAAATGTGCAGGTTCGGAGAGATGACTCGGAAGATGAGGTGCCCATCCCTGCTGTCATACTAGTTGGCTTTCCAGACATGGCTTCATCCTCTCAGACCGTCCAGCCTTTAGAGCTGAAAAAACCAGCTGGATCTCAAGGAGTGCCTCAAGTATCATCATCCTGGCAATAGTGATGATGAGGATGATGCGCCTTGGACTGCACCTATGGCAGAGGATGCTTGAGTCTTTCTTTTGTTTTATTGTTGTTTGAGACATTTGATTTATATTTTGCTATGTTTTGTTAAACTCTTTGACTTATATTACTCTGTTTACCCTGGTCCTTCTAAGACCGTTAAGGGGAGTAATTTTTATTACAGTTGGTTTCTTACTATGTTTTACCCTTTGTCCATTTGTGACAAAAAGGGGGAGTAATTTTTATTTTTGGACCGAGAATGTATTTCCAAACCGGTCAAGTGATTTTTGTCCCAGAATCGCCAAAGGGGGAGTTTGTTAGTTTGTGATTGGCTTCATTCTGTTTAGGACAAAATCACTTGTATGTAAAGATGCTCTTCACAGGGAGTCCACTATTCAGAAGTATTTCATAGATTCTGCACTGGGTACAAGTCAAAGAATCGGTTCCCTGTCAGCCGTCAGGACGACTGTGCCATCCAATCCTGATGCTCATCTGTCCATAGCTCCAGCCGTCCGGACGACGTGCCATATTGTCCGGACGCCAGCAGACCAAGCATTATCCGTCCGGACGACGTGGTTTTCCATCCAGACCTTCCACTATATCGAGAAGCTTCTGTGCCAGCTTGCATCCGTCCGGATGACTCAGTAGCCCATCTGGACGACGTCCAATGATCGATCAGCTTTAGATTTTCTTTCCAATTTCAAATATGGGAAGATTGATGCAACCATCCGGACGACGTGGATTCCCGTCCGGACGCGCTCATACATAAGGCAAGAATCGCAATTCAAATACAACCATCAAGATGTCAGTCAACTTGGTCTGGACGTGCGTTCAACAGATATGGAAATTGCGTATTCAACTTCAACCATCCGGACGCTTGCCTATCATGGTCCGGACGCGCGTTCATCTTATATGGAAATTGTGTGTCGAAGATTAACCGTCCGGACGCGGTTCTCAAACAGGAAAGATTTTCAACGAAAATCTCGGAAATTCTGGTCGCACAGTTGTCCATCCGGACGGCCCTTGTCCACCGTCCGGACGGCACCCGTATATTTCACTGCAGTCGCCCATTTGAACCACAGCCTATAAATAGAGGTCCCTAGGCATTGAGAACTGTAAGAATTCGGTATTGAAATCCACTAAAGCTTAGAGAGTTATTTGTGAAGTTATTGGAGCTGATTTGTTCTCTCTCAAGCTATTGCAAGTGTGCTGTTATTGCGCAATAACTGAAGTCTATCTTAGGGGTCGACTCTAAGATAAAGGATTTCATTGAAGACCCCTTCAAGTAGGAGACCTGGTTAGGAAGCGTTCGTGTTGAGTTACACATTAGAGAGCAAGGTATGACCACTACAGCAGGGGTATGTGAGTGTTACTATATTGTATCTAGTCTTGTCTTTTGAATAGTGGATATCTTGGGTTTTGCTGCCCCGGAGTGGTTTTTCTCATCTTGAGTTTCCACTTCGTTAACAAAAATTCTTGTGTTGTTTATTTTCCACATTGTTTATTTTTGTTAACACTTTGAGCACACACTTGCCATTTATTTTAGAAATTAATTTCATTTTTCATATTATATAATAACATAAATATAAACATTGTCTCTAAAACTAAGTTAATGAACTACGTTATAGTAGTTCGCAAAAAGGAGCCAATCTAGCCTCAAATACTAGTATCAAGATACATCTAAGGGTCTGGATAATTTTGATATTCTTCCTCTTCATAACCTGTACTATACAGAGAAAAACAACAATAAAATACCTAAGTGAGTCTGCTGTTTCCCATAATAATATGAATGCTAATTTATTTAATAAATGCAATATTATGCAATATGGCTTTATAATCACTTGTATACACAATATATAATCTATGGTCGCGAATCATAGACATAGATTGAATATCAACATAATTATAAAGCAGTGATATGACAGTTTTAAATGTAGAGTTTTAGGTATTGCCCTTTTTCCACTCCTTTATTGGCCTAGGCACAGTTAGCGTCTTATTTGATGTCTAGGCTTCCTCACTTTAACTTTTAATTATATTCTTTGGGAGCCTAGGCTCCTGGAAACCTGGTTCTTCCCTGGTGACCTAGGTACACTAGTTTTTGTATTTATTATTCTCTTTTTCGGTACTTCTACATTCACTGCACCTTGGAAACTAGTGAATCGTCATGTACTACTGTGGATCTAGATCCCCAACTTGTTAATAAACAGATTATTAAAATAATAAAATATGCAAAGTCATATACGCAAACAAGTAAATAAATCAGTAGACACAATATTATAGGAAAAATCCACCAGCTTCGTCTTCAGTCAATATAGAGATACTTACTGTTTCTGCTCCAAAGGTTACTCTTAGAAACTGCATAATTATAATCATGTAATAATAATAAATTAGTAAAAAGGCACTACGAAAATATTCACTATTATTACTACACCTATTCTCAAGAACTCATTTTCCATTACAACGACTACAGATTTAAATATAATAAATATAACCTTATACTCATTTTTTTCCAATTTAGTTCCATTATTTGAAAATAAATGTCATGCGATCTAACAAAATATCGGCATTAATATTTTAAAATAGTTGGGTAGTGTAACGGTGCCACTAAAGTTATTTTCTTTTCCATTAAATATACCTTCTTCTAAAAATACTTTATATATATATATATATATATATATATATATAGTTTTTTGGAATATATAGCACATAGAAGACTTATATATATTAAAGCAAGTGTACAAGTGTCACCTAATTAAGCACACACATATATAATCTTGCACCCTTTTAACAAATACACAAGTCTACACTCACACCCGTACAATACACAAATATAAACATATTTCACACATCCTCACAACCCACATGCATTCACATCTTCATTTCTTCCTTTGGAAAATACCCACAGCCAACACACACAAGCTGTCCACTCATGGTAGTCACACAACACACCCCTTCACTCATTATTTGCTCATACACACATGCAGGAATTGAAACACAAGACACATTTTATTCATTTTTGTCGTCACCCACAACCCCTTTCACTCCAAAACTTACTCACACATTCACGATTCTCACTCTCAACTCAACAACACCTACACATGTACTCATTATAGTGCACACACACACACACACACATTCAGCCCTCTAAATGATCACACACTTTTATTAAAATCACACACAACACTATATATGTATATATATATATATATATATACACACATATATATACACTAAAGTTATTCTCTTTTCCATTAAATATACCTTCTTCTAAAAATACTTTATATATATATATATAGTTTTTCGGAATATATAGCACATAGAAGACTTAAATATATTAAAGCAAGTGTACAAGTGTCACCTAATTAAGCACACACATATATAATCTTGCACCCTTTTAACAAATACACAAGTCTACACACACACACCCGTACAATACACAAATATATACATATTTCACACATCCTCACAACCCACATGCATTCACATCTTCATTTCTTCCTTTGAAAAATACCCACTGCCAACACACACATGCTGTCCACTCATGGTAGTCACACAACACACCCCTTCACTCATTATTTGCACATACACACATGCACGAATTAAAACACAAGACACATTTTATTCATTTTTCTCTTCACCCAACAGCCCATTCACTCCAAAACTTACTATCACATTCACGGTTCTCACTCTCAACTAAACAACACATACACATGTACTCATTACAGCGCGCGCACACACACACACACACACATTCAGCCCTCTAAATTATCACACACTTTTATCAAAATCACACACAACACTATATATATATATATATTTACATTTATCACAAGTTAATATACCCGCAATTTCCTCAACACACTCATGGCTTAAACAAGCTTCAAATTACTGGTTTGCTTTTAGTATTGGCCAGAAGTCCTCCTCTGTTCTCAAAGAAAAGAGAAGTTTATATTATATGTATTTGGTGTCTCTTTTTTATTTTTTATTTTTAGAGAAGAAAAAGTGAACAACATAAAAATTAAAAAAGAGAAGATACACTTATTTTAGAAGAGTAGAGGATGAGATTACCCTCTGAAGCTTGCTCCAAGGTAATTCAAATGGACAAAAGAGGTTGCTTCCCAGAAAAGAAACACCACTAAATAATGCTCTATTTTTTGGATGCAAAATAGGGACAGTTTCTGTTCTAAATTCCCTACTGGTTTTGTGATGGAATGAGGGTGATTTGAGGCTTTAATCTAGCTTACAAGGTGTTAGAAAACAACGTGAAACAAGGATATTTTCGTGCTTAAAGTTTCTGCACTAAGAGGAAGGTAGAACAACAGGTTTTACGTGGGAGTTCAGAACTTCTTCTCTTCTCTCTTTTCTTTTCTTTTCTTTTCTTTTTTTTTTTTTTTTTTTTTTCATGATGCCTTGATCATCAACTCTAAATATATAGGGGACTTGTATGGCTGGGATTGGAGCAATACAACCCCTTTCAATGGCTAGATTGAGGCCAGATAATCTCTTAAAATCTACCAAAATCGTAGCCCAAATCCCCTAGGATTTTATTTTCAAATCTTTTAAGTAATGATTACTTTGTACAGATAAAATCTGGTTTGTATTGAACCAAATTGAGCTAACTAGATGGGGTTATAATCATCTGGAACCAATTGCATGGAATGGGTTCAAGATTTAAGGGTAATAAAATTGACATTTGTAGCTTACACGTAAACTGTGTTGCACTGAATAATAAAGTCGATCGATCGAGTTCGAGCTTTTATTTACACTGTAAAAATTTTCTCGGTCGATTTTATTTACTTATTACTATTAAGCCGCTCGATCGATTATATAATCGAGCGACCCATTTTATTTGCTCAATCGACTTTACAGTCGATCGATCGATTCTATTTCTCCACAACTATTAAGTGGCTCGATCAATTTTATATTAGATCGATCAACTTCAACTCCAAAATCGCTCGATCGACTTTGGTTGAAATATGTTTACTTATCCAACTTATATATATATATAATCCTACTTAATCTATAACTAAAAATAATTAAATCTTATACCTATGCAAATATTAATATCTGTGCATTACTATCCTAAGCATGATATTTTTCGGGTATTACATCCCACCCCGCTAACAGAAATTTTGTCCTTGAAATTTGCAATCCTAATAATCATGATACTAACTAACAACAATCAAGAAATAGTAATAATTTCTCACTTGTTACCTAATCATCTTTAGCATCACTGAAGACATCCTTGGGTGGTGCTGCAGGAATTTCTTCTGCTTGGTTGATCGGAGCTTCAGCATCTGGTTGATCTACATCTTCATGAGCAAGGGCAACATTCTCCATCGGAATGTCCCATCCCATATCCCGATGTATCTGGACCATCCTATTAAGTATCACTTCATTAAGAGCCTGGTTATTAATAAAAGTCTGTTATAGTAACATGAACTCTCCTACAAGGTCAAATACGCCCATAGGATAGGGTCCTAACATAACCAGGTCTGGAACAGGCGGCTCCATAGGAATATCAACAAGTGCTGGTGGATCTTCAGGAATATCAACTAGTGCAAGAGGCACTAAAGGAAAGCCTGGTGGCATAGGATTCACTTGGGGGTCCATGCCTGAAAACCAAGACTAATAGATAAATAACATAAATGCATAAAACTCAAACACACAGCAAGTATTTTAGTTAAATACTGCAAAAATAATTTCAAACCTCAAAACACATATGGATATTTGTTCCTTAGATCATGTTCGAGTTCCCAAGACGCTTCCTCAAAATATTGGTTTCGTCAGAGGACTTTAACTAAAGGGATAGTTTTGGTCCTTAATTGTTGTTCTTTACGATCAAGGATTTGAACTGGCATCTCCTCGTATCTGAGGTCGTCTTGTACTTGAAGTGGTTCTAAATCCACAATCTGTCGCGGGTCAAGAACATGCTTCCTCAAAGTTGATACATGAAAGACGTTATGAATTCCAGATAAAGCTGGCGGTAGCTCAACTTTGTACGCCACGGGACCAACAACTTCTTTAACTTCAAAAGGGCCTACGAATCTAGGACTCAGATTTCCTTTCTTGCCAAACCGCACCACTCCTTTCATTGGTGATACCTTTAGATACACAAGGTCACCCACATTAAATTCTAGTTGGTGATGGTGTCTGTCTGTGTAGCTCTTTTGCAAGCTTTGTGCTGTCAACATTCTTCTTCAGATAATAGAGATTTTGTCCTTCATGTCTTGTATCATCTCTAGCCCGATGAGGTATTTGTCACCCACTTCATCCCAATATAATGGGGATCTACATTTCCGTCCATACAGTGCCTCGTATGGTGCCATTCCAATAGTTGCCTGAAAACTATTGTTGTAGGAAAATTCGACTAAAGGTAAATATTTAATCCATTTACCTTTAAAGTTGAGTACACATAACTTCAACATGTCCTCCAAAATCTAGATGGTTCTCTCTGATTGACCGTCAGTTTGAGGATGATAGGCAGTGCTAATATTCAGTTTTGTTCCCAACGCGTCTTGTAAACATCTCCAGAATCTAGAAGTAAAACGAGAATCTCTGTCATATACAATAGAGGTAGGAACTCCATGTAATCTAACGATGTCTCTAATGTACATTTCAGCTAGCTTGGGCATAGAGTCGGTGATGTGGAATGGAATGAAATGAGAATTTTTGGTAAGCCGGTCGATCACGACCCAAATGGAATCTTGGCCACCGGGAGCTTTTGGCAAACCTACCACAAAGTCCATGGCAATGTGATCCCACTTCCACTCAGGAATATTTAGAGGTTGAAGAGGTCCCACAGGTCTTTGATGTTCGGCCTTCACTAGCTGACAAACATGACATTGAGCCACGTATTCAGCAACATCTCGCTTCATGCCATGCCACCAAAATTTATTCTTCAAATCTTGGTACATCTTAGTACTTCCCGGATGAATCATATATCGTGTGTTGTGAGGTTCATCTAGAATATCTCTTCTTAGCTCCATATCGTTAGGTATGACAATCCTAGCATCTCCCATTCTCAGCAAACCGTCATTGATGAGAATGTAAAATGTTATATTTTTCCCCTTAATATTTAATCTCTCATACCAATGTTTTCTTACTTGATTAATATTTTAAATTGTTTCTTTGTTAGTTTTCTTAAAATTATTTTCATACTCAAAACCCCCCCCCCCCCATCCTTGTTCACGTAGCATAAAATCCGGCTAATTATTCTCCGTGGGATCGACCCTTACTTACACTACTACATTTATATTTTTAGAAGTAAGGTTTTATTTTTGGGTGCTCGCGACAGCACGCCAAATTTTGGCGCCGTTGCTGGGGAGTAATTCTAGTTTATTTTTGTGCTTCTTGTGATCCTTATTTTTTTTTCTTGAAATTTTTTGCTTTTATTGTTTTAATAAAAAAAAAAAAAAAATTGTTTGTTTTATTTATTTTCATTAATCTAGACTTTTCTAATTTGTTTTAATTGTTTATGACTGTAACTCGATCTTCTAACCAAAGTGATTTTCACTACGATCCAGAAATAGAAAGAACTTTGTGTAGGTTAAGGAGGGAAGCTCGGAGAAATTCTGAAGAGAACGATTTGGCTCTTGACTTCCTATTTGCTAGCGATTCTGATTTAAAAGAGGAGGAAATCATGGCTGGAAATCGAACTTTGAAAGAGCTTGCTGCTCCTGATTTGAATCAACAACCTTTATGCATAACTTTCCCTACTTTAGATGCTACTACTACTTTTGAATTAAAATCTGGACTAATACATCTCTTGCCCACTTTTCATGGCCTAACAGGTGAAGATCCTCACAAGCATTTAAAGGAGCTTCATATGGTATGCACGAGTATGAAACCCACAAGGGTAACTGAGGAGCAAATTAAATTAAGAGCCTTTCCGTTTTCTTTGAAGGATTCGGCTAAGGATTGGCTCTATT